>NC_083326.1:28141928-28194428 GCF_963455315.2 Globicephala melas | reverse complement strand
ATATTCCAACCTATGAATAATGCAAGTCACACTAGCAGATATTAAAATAGAGTTAAAGGTCCAAAAAATTTTTTAATTATACTATTGGTAAAATAGTTAACAGGCTATTTTAAAAGAGCCAAAAATCTTAAAAGTACCTCAGTATGTATAAGTACAGTAGACCTCCAAGACACTTTGCCCCCAAGTTACTATAAAAACCCAGCGTAACGCAACTGGATACTTGTACCTGGCCCCCAGACACTCACAGTTCTCAAATGGTGGGAGAATTAAGTTCTCATTTTCCGGTTTTGTTTGTTTTTAATGGGAGGTGGTTAGGGATGCATATAGAATAAGAAATAATGAGTTCATGCCCTTTTAGGACTTCCCTAGTTTGTCCTATGGCCCATTATATGTAAATTTCACTCTTCTTAACTTTTGTGCATTTTGTGTTAGTGCAGACGGAAAAGTGTTTATTTTTGTTGACTTCACAGTAACACAACCCTGAAGATGACACAATTAAAGTGTGTTCACCTTATTTATTGTGGCGGGAAGTTTTCCTGCACAAGCTCATCACACAACAGAAAGAATATTCAAAACTACTTCTGGAGTCATTGTTTCGAGCAGAAAAAAAGATCTTTTATCATATTCTAAAGAAAAATGACCCCAAGTAAATCGACACGTTCAATATACCTCCCCGCACACACATACACATACTTCTCCCCCCAAAAAGCGTAGATGAATATCTACATCACCTTGGGACAAAGGCTTGTGAAACTGTAAATGCAACAGAGAAAACACGCGTTCACCTGTGTAGACAGCCTCCCGTTTCACACATATTCTTAGGCACCGTGTGTCAACCGTTCCATGAAGTAAACTTGCTCGCTGTCTTCCTGGGGTTTAGTCTATCCTGGCCAGACTAAACACTCTTTAGCCCACCTCACTTCATGGCCATGAAGGATTCTCAGACCCACTCACACACACACACGCTTGGAACATATAACTACGTATAAAATAGATGACTAATGAGAACCTACTCTATGGCACAGGCAACTCTATGCAGTGCTCTGTGGTGACCTAAATGGGAAGGAAAACCAAAAAAGAGAAGATATATGTACCCGTGTAGCTGATTCACTTTGCTGTACAGCAGAAATGAACACAACGTTGTAAAGCAGCTATACTCCAATAATTTTTTTTTAATCAAGAGCATAGTTATGTTACGGGACTTAAACAATAGCATTAACTCATTTCTTTTTTGATTTTCATTTTCCTGAAGCTTAAACAATTAAAAACTTAAATCAATTGCCCCTCAGCAGGAAGAGATCAAGAAAGGACCCGTGAGTATCACTGAGGCAAAGGGCGTGCAGGTGGGAAGGTGGACCGTGTGCTCTTTGCACAGGTGCCTGGAAGTGTCCAAGGGCTTGCATGGAGTTCAGACGATCAGAGTTACAGGAAGTTCCCGGGATCACTCTCCTCGCCACGGGGAATCACAGTCCTGCCAAATATTCTTGTCACATATGTTGGTTCTTTCACAGACAACAAAGGCCACACAGGCGCTGGTATGTACCAACCATATAGGAGGCTGAGAGAATCTGGGCTGGGGACATGAAGAGCTATCCTTGGGCTGAGCTTTCAGGACCGTGTCCCAATCCCACACCCCAGAACAGGGCCACCAGGAGAGCTGCTGTCTCTGAGGCTGTGGATTCAGGAAGCCTTAGCCTGGGCTCTCAGTTCCAGAACCACTGTGTCTGCCCTGGCCAGGGACTGCCTTTCCAGCCAGTGCATAGGAGGAATAGATCCGGCTTTGAATGGCTCAGCAGGCATGTCTGCCCCATCCTGGAAAGAACAGAACCACAGTGATGAGAGCACCATGTGGGCTCAACCGTGAGCACAGTGGGCTAACCTGTATTGACAATGACCAGCTCCTCAAGGGTTCTCCAGAGAAGTCAAATTGACTAAAAGAAAAACATTAACATTTTTTTAAATGAAGTATTTCTTATACCCATGTATGTAGACTGAGACTTAACATTTACTATCGAAGTAAATATGTGTGTGCGCGCGTATGTAATTGTGGTCAGTATCAAAGAGTTCAGGGTACAATGTTGCTGTGACAATTGGGCATCTAGATCCAAAATGTATATGAACCTCTACCTCACACCACGCACAAAAATTAACTCAAAGTGGATCACAGACCTAAATGTAAGATCTAGAAGTATCAAACCCTTGGGGAAAAAAAAACAGGTGAGTAAGGCTTCATGACCTTGATTTAGGCAATAATTTCTTGGATATGACACTGATAACACAAGCCATAAAATTTTAAATGGACAGATTGGACTTGAAACTAAAAACTTTGTGCTTCAAAGGACGCCACCAAAAAAGTGAAGAAGCAGCACAAAGACCAGGAGAAAATATTTCAAAATCATGTATCTGATAATGGACTTGTGCTCAGAATTCTTTTAAAAACTTGTAACTCAGATAAAAAGACAAATAACTCAATTTAAAATGGGCAAAGGAGTTGAATAGACATTTCTCTAAAGAATATATAAAAATGGCCAATCAGCACATGAAAACACTCTCAACATCATTAGTCATTAGGGAAATGCAAATAAAACCATAATGAGATACCATTTGTCACCCGCCAGAATGGCAATAATATAAAAAGAGGAAATGACCAGTGTTGGCCAAAGATGCAGAGACATTGAGACCTGATCCATTGCTCATGGTAATGTAAAAGGATGCACTCACTTGGGAGGACAGTTTGGTCTCTTTTTAAAACGTAGAGTAATCCTCTGACCCAGAAATTTGACTTTTAGGTATATAGCCAAGAGAAATGAAAATTTATGTCCATACAAAATCTGGTACACAAGCGTTCACCGCAGCATTATTCATAATAAACAAAAATGGAAACCGCCCAAAAGTCTACTAACTGGTTAGATGGATAAACAAAATGTGCAAAGACATACAAGGGAAATATTTGACAATAAAAGAACATGAAGTGTATGAAGTACAACATGGATAAACTTCAGAAACATCAGGCTTAGATAAGGAAGGTAGGAACAAAGCAACACACTTGGTGTGAGTCTATTTATATGAACTCTCCAAACAGGCAAACACAGAGAGACCCAAGCGGTTTAAGAATTACCCAGGGCCATGTGCAAGAGTGCCAAGTTACTGTAAATAAGGGGATGAAAATGTTCTAAACTTAGATTGTGGTGATGTCTGTACCACCGTGAAAGTAAAAATTCATTGAGTGTGCATTAAAATGGGTGGAATTTGTGATATATCAAAGAAACTATTTTCAAGAAAAGAGAGAGAGAAGCAAAAAACAGAAATATCAAAATATCACCTCTCATGGAATGACAGGCTGACAGCTGGATTTAAAAGCAGAAAACTGGAACATCATCAAGTGATTAAAAAACATATTTGCTCTACTGGTATAACTAGTATTGAATATACTGTAAAACTATATTGCAAATACTATGCATTTTTCCAGTCCTTTTTTCACACATACACACCCAAAATATTGAGCGTTTTTACCAATAGATCCTCACTAAAATTACTCCTAAAAGTAAGTACTTCAAAAAATAGAACAATCTTGAAGAAATATCCTTGATGCCAAAAAAAAAAAAAATGATGCACAAAGAAAATAGTAAATATGGACATACTGACTGTAAAACAATTCAAATGTCTAAATTATGGGGTTAAGCTAAAACTAAAGTATTGGAAAGCAATAGCACGGACGTCGAGAAGGGTAACCAGCATAAGTGATTACACGCGTCCTTCTTGCATGTTATATCTTATAATAGTTTCCAACGTAGGTGTCAGAATGAGACCCGGAAATAGAGAGGAAAGTGCGTCTCACTGAGTCTCATTTTAGGAAAACTGGAGTTAGTTGATACTGTCATGTGGTTATGAAAAAATCCAGCTCATCATTACATGAGGTGATGTGAAATTTTGTGCCAATGGGAGAAGGATGTCTAGGGCGGGGTTGGGGGGATAAGGAATGGCTCATAACGTGAGGAGGAAACGAACCCCTAGACATTTTCACATGATCCTATTTCCCGTGTACAGCGTGTGGTCACGTGTTCTCGTGTGCACTGGTGAGAGTCCAGAAGTCGTGCACGTTCCTGAGTTTTCCCATTCGGGCTGGCCTGGTTTCCAGCTTTATTAAAGGGTCCTGTTGACCCTGGGAGGTCACCAAAACACGTCAACAGGTAAAAGTGTTTGTGACGGGCTTCCCTGGTGGCGCAGTGGTTGAGAGTCCGCCTGCCGATGCAGGGGACACGGGTTCGTGCCCCGGTCCGGGAAGATCCCACGTGCCGCGGAGCGGCTGGGCCCGTGAGCCATGGCCGCTGAGCCTGCGCGTCCGGAGCCTGTGCTCCGCAACGGGAGAGGCCACAGCAGTGAGAGGCCCGCGTACCACACACACACACACAAAAGTGTTTATGGCCTTCAGTGGTGGTAGCAGAAGGACCGGAGCCGAGGTGCTGTTTGCTGATGGATGAAGTTAACCATAACGAAGACAAGGCTTCTCAGGGAGCCTTTGTTCTGATGTGAAAAGCTGACTCTGAAATGCCTCCAAGCCTAAGTCAAGGTGACTTCCAAACAGATGCTCTCGAAGGAGAAGACCTGCTTTCTTGGCACCTACCTTCTTCGGATTAAAAAAAAAAAAAAAATAGAGGAAAAATCTTTAAAGCAATGGGTTCTTCACAAAAAGAAAACAGATACATTAGATAAGTTACAAATACAAGATTTTATATTCCTCCATTAATTCAACATGATTTGAACCCACCATTGTGATCACCTGCCTTAGGCAGCGAGGTCCTCTTTCTGGTGAAACCTTTATTTAAGGTCGCCTTAGGCTGAAAGAACTTCCCATGGTTCCTTGTGTTTGCGAAGGCCCTTAACTTGTGAGACCAGAGTGCATAATCCAGCTTTAGATTAAAAATGTTCCCTTAGAAGTGTCCAAAGCCAGTTACCGCTTTCCCAATATATATATTTTTAATAATGGCACTATATGGAAAGCATGCAATCTTTTTCTCATTTGTATAACTGATTTAAAGATGAAAATTGTTGTCTGGGTGACTTTTATGAATCATCTAAAATCACTGAGCACTTAGTAATCCTATTGCACCATGTGGCTTATTTAAAAACAAATATATCTAGGAATTATTGGAGGCTTTTTTTTTTTTTTTTTTTTTTTTTTTTTGCCGTATGTGGGTCTCTCACTGCTGTGGCCTCTCCCGTTGTGGAGCACAGGCTCCGGACGCGCAGGCTCAGCGGCCATGGCTCATGCGCCCACCCGCTCCGCGGCACGTGGGATCCTCCCGGACCGGGGCATGAACCCACGTCCCCTGCATCAGCAGGCGGACCCTCAACCACTGTGCCACCAGGGAAGCCCTACTGGAGGCTTTTTAAAAGCCAAAATTTTTAAGTGCCCTGATGACAAGTACAACCACATCTACAAACCTGAAGTCGGACAGTAAAAATGTGATAGCTTATAAAACAGCTGGGTTGGTTTTTTTTCCATTGAAACCTGTGAAAAACAACCAATTAATTCCATCGTCTGTGGTTCCAACTGCCTGATACGGTGAAGATGCAAGAGTCAGAAGTTATGACCATTAGCCTATAATCTGATGTCAGAGTAATTTGGTAGGAAGTAAGCAAGGCTTGGATTTCTGGAGTCCACCATGTTTGTGTGTGTTGATACCCAGATCACTCTGTAAAGGCACTTACACTAGCACATGTGGAAGGGGTTCTGAGGTGTCTTTTAGATTTCCACAGCTGACTAAAAATTTAAGAGGAGGGCTGGGAAATTCATATGTGTGTATTCAAAATCAAAGTCAAAATGATCCAAAGAGGATAAAAGAATCCACTTAACAGCAGTTACTTACGAGGTAAATGTGCGAGCAGTATACTTGTAATGAACTGTGTATTTAATCAGCATTCTGCAATTCAGTCATTATGGTTTAAAAAGAACCTGGCCAGTGAGAACCTAGGGGTTAAAATTAAGTTGTTAGGGAATTTAGTTTTGGATGGCGTGTTAAAGGGCTGTATTATAACTTCTCAGTGGAGGGGGTGTTCGACCCAGTGGTTGACTGCATGTGGGACTAACTCCTGCAGTCATAAAGTGTGGTCTAAACCTGGCCCACTTTCATAAACGTAGGATTTCTTTGTCTGGCAAAGATCTGGGGGAGTTGCAGATGTAGCTTCAGAATCACTACAGGTGCCAGAAGAAAGTTAGGGCATATGGCGCCTTGAGTGGAAGACGACATGGCTCTTGTTCCAGTGGTGAAGCGTGTGGATTTAAATGCGCTGTGCCTACTTGCTGTGGGCCCTCCGGGGAGTTCCTTACACAGTCAGACAAATGGAGTGTCCCCGCCACCGTCTGTGGGATCTTAACATCTTGACCCATGAAGAGAACTAAACAGTTGTCAACACACAACCTTCCTTCTGCAGGTGGGCAACCGAGGGTCGGAAAGTGACTTGTCCAGACTACCAGCTAGTGGCAGAGGCAGATTAACACACATCTCACCTCTGCTCCCCCTAACTGCAGTGTTCCTACAGCCCACCCTACTGTTCCTTTTCTCCCAGAGGCAAAAAATAGATGCAACTGAAGTCTCATTTATCTTTTTAATCAGTGCAAGGACAGAGCATCCGCAATGCAGTGGGAGAAACAGCGAGTGCGTAAGAGGAGCAGCGGGCAGTGAGGGGCCGCACTTCACCCCAGACAAACGCTCTACGCTAGAATTGCAAGGAGGAATCAGACAGCCGTAGCCTTCTAGGGATTTGATGCCCACTGTTTTGAAAAATCACTCATTGGAAGTCTGCAGAAAGGAAGGGAGAAATGAACGAACCCAAAGTGATATGTGCAAAAAGTATACAATATAGGGGCTTCCCTGGTGGTGCAGTGGTTGAGAGTCTGCCTGCCGATGCAGGGGACACGGGTTCGTGCCCCGGTCCGGGAGGATCCCACGTGCCGCGGAGCGGCGGGCCCGTGAGCCATGGCCGCTGAGCCTGCACGTCCGGAACCTGTGCTCCACAACGGGAGAGGCCACAGCAGTGAGAGGCCCGTGAACTGCAAAAACAAAACAAAACGAAAAGTATACAACATAAATAATTGAAATGGAACAGCTAAGTTCAGAGGCCAATGTTAAGAATAATACATTATATCGAACGTAATGTGACTGTCATTGATCAAGCAGCTACTCACGACAGACCCGAGAAGGTCACAAATAAGGTATGAAGCAAAAGTGGAGAATTGTTAGGGACTTCCCTGGTGGCGCAGTGGTTAAGAACCCATCCGCCAATGCAGGGGACACTGATTCAGGCCCTGGTCCGGGAAGATCCCACATGCCGTGGAGCAGCTAAGCCCGTGCGCCGCGACGACTGAGCCTGCGCTCTAGAGCCCGCGAGCCACAACTACCGAGCCCGCGTGCCCACAGCCCGTGCTGCAACAAGAGAAGCCGCTGCAATGAGAAGCCCGCGCACCGTGGCACCTCAGTCGCCGCAACTAGAGAAAGCCCGTGTGCAGCAACGGAAGACCCAACGCAGCCAAAAATAAATAAATAAAATAAACTTATTAAAATAAAGTGGAGAATTGTTATGAAGAGTACTTTAATCGTGGATTCTCTAGAACCCAGATGAATAAATACAAAGTGAGTATATTCCGTGTGGAGGTTGGAAAGTGAGGAATTATTTTATTCATACTAAATATGGAATTTTCTGTTTATGCCATCATTTGATTAAAAGTTTAAATTATCCAAGGATTAAAAATAAGTATGAGATAATAATAATATAATAATAGTTTTAAATTGAAAATATCTTAAAAATATGAAACAATGACAATAATACCTACTTTTGACAATAACTTAGAGGAAACAGTTCTGTGGAGTTTTTTACCTTAGAATTCAGTTTTGGGTGTGAAAACTGCATCTGTGCTGTGCCATTCAGACTAGTTTACCTGAGATCCCAGGGACCTGACAGCAGGCCTGACTATGTTCACGCTGGACCTGGTTTCCTCGGTCAGTTCTCAGAAGCCCGGGGTGCATGTTCCGAGCCTTTGGTGTTTTCACAGCTGAAATTGTGCGTATGTATGTATGTGTATGAAGATGATTAAATGCCGTGATTAAACGTCCTCTCTGGCACTCAGGAGGCAGCAGGAGGGCTCCATTATCTGACGTGCAAGGGACAAACGGGTTTCTCTGGTCCACGTCACAGGGGGATGATGTGAAGGGCCAAGTGAGGCTTCTGTTGAGATGTATTGGCCAATTAGGCAAACGTAGATAAATTATCAATCACACGAGATCAGACCTCTCACGTCATCATTCAAGAGGTGCTGGATGGATGCACACCAAGGTCACAAAGTGGATTATGAAACGTGAGCCAGCTACCTGTGCCTTTTCTCGCCTCCGTGACGTGCAGGCCATCGTCAAGAGACTCAATCTCGCCTCCCAAGACCTTGTTTGTAAGTCACGGACTTGGAAAACAAGAATCACGTTATGACGCCAAAAATGTCCTTCTCTTGTTTACTAATGAACAATATTTGACAAGCTGATTAGAATTTTTAACATATGCTATCTTGTTCCAGTAACATAAGTGACATTTTGATATATGACTATATATGTGTGTATACGCATAAAAATATATAAATAGGAATTCTTCCAAAGGAGAAAAGACAATAAAAGTCAACTGTTGTCTAGGATGTTAATTATTTATTTGCAAAATGTAATAGAAAATGAGATCATTGAATACATGTTTGTAAATGTAATTCTTTAATGTAAGGGCTATATTGAAAGAAATATTAAATAAAATACCCTAAGCTATTTTATCTGTATTCTAAAGAGCATTTAAATTTTCCATCTCATTTTTATTTTTCATTTATGAAAATTACACCCATCACATATCACTTAATATCTACCTGTACTGAGTCCCATTTTAGGTAAGAAATCCAGAAATTGTCCCTGTTCTTATGGGGTTTTTATTCTAGAGAAAATGTTAGGTAGTATCTCACCTGTATTTTATTGTTTGATTGCTTCCCTCCCACATTTCTGTGCTTTTTCTTCACTGTCTTGTCCTTTGCTTCAGAGAAGCTTCTGGCATACAGTAGGTGCTCAAAGTAAACAGGTTCTGAGCAGCAGAAAAGGAGGGGGCCTGTCACTGAGGATGCAGTCGGTGTTCTGTAGGGAAAGTGGAGCCTGGGTCTAACCTGGTCCAAAGAACGCGAATGTCTCCTGGCTTAGACGTGCAACTAAATGTAATAGAGATAATGATTTCCCTTTTGGAAGACCGTGTAGAAAAAAAGGTTTTAATTCAGAAACTCCTGTTTGAATCCCAAATCTACCACTAAACAGATTATTATTAAATCCCTCAACCAACGCCTTACCTTTCCCATTTATGAAAGTTCTCTGTTCAAAGGTAAAAAATAATTGCTAAAGTACCACCTCTCCAAAGCAAATCCTCAGTAAAGGATAATTTACTCAGCCCTAAAAATGAATGAAATTCTGCCATTGGCTGCTGGCTTGGGGGTACTTCACCAGCTCAGGAAAGCTGACTGTTGGTTTGTAGGACTCCGGAAGCTGGCTGAAGCCATGCTGGTAACTGGGAATTGACCTGGTTGTGAGTATTTACACAATGGTAGCTGACACAGGCTAAAGAACAAGGCGATTTTCTCCCAGAGATCCCCTCACCAAACGTTGACCAGCACAGCACTGCAGACTTGGAGCAAATGCTTAACCTCTCCGAGGTTCAAAAACTACTGAGAAAATGAGGTCATAATTGGGTAGCTGTAAGACTCAGGGGCTGTGTTTCGGGGGGAATATCGTGCAGGGTGAGCAGGAAAACCAGGGAGACAGGCAAGGTTTGCTCAGTTCTGTCTTCCGTGGGGCTGTGTGAGCCCACCTGGACTCTCCATCCCCCGCAGGGACTTCGCAGGATAACACGCCATAAGGTGCCTTCACATCCCCATGTGCTCGCCCTTGAACTGGTCTTTACTTCCCGAAGCCCTCACGATTCTCAAACACATTTATTCATGAGCTGCTCCATGTACACATCTGACTCCACCCAGTTTTTGTTCAGATGCTCAAAATATCCAGGTACCGAAATAAGAGACACAGCAAATCTAGAAAAAATCTCTTAGCCTTTAATTCCCACTTTTTTAAAGTAGTTAGGTAAGAGGGATAAAATGAGCTTCACATTCGAAATAAAAAATAAATTTAAGTCAAAATACAAAAAGCCAAATGGAGATTATGGGCAAACGACCTAACCCATGTCTGGTTATTTTCTGTCTCTAATTCTAGTAACTTTTTTTTTTTATTCAGATGGAAGAAAGAGTACTTGACTAGTTGCCGGGTCCTCTGTGAGGCTCATGGATTAGCTGCAGAGGTTGTTCTCCTTGGTCACCCCTGCACTCAGGGACGTGTGATGCGCCCACTGGCTGCTGGGGAACCGGGTGAAGACAAGACATCCCAGCTCTGTGTAGAGCATCTCTCTGGAGTACAGACGACACACCAACAAAGAAGAAAGAACACAGCAAGGCACCACGTGCTGTGGGGAAAGCACAGCCCGGTGAAGTTGGAAAGGTTGGTGAGACATTCCCTAGTTTTTCTCCACGAAGCAAAGAGTTTCCCAAGGACCCAAATAAAGTGAATCAGGTGAGGATGCAGAGGAAGGACTCTGCCTTGAGGCAGTGATGTGTCTGGCAGCAGCAACAAAGCCACGTGGCCCACGGAGGGGGAGGGGGATGAGGACATGTCATTCTGCTTCTGGTTATGGAAATCCATCGGAGACTTAGAAGTGGGCACAGCTGCCCCGTGGAGAAGCATGCGGGGCGTCCCTGGACCAAGAGTGGCCACTTGCTCAGAGCTGGATGCAGAGACGGGTGGGGAAAGGGGTGAGAGGGTGAGACGCGTCATGTATTTTCAAGGCAGAACCGAGAGGATCTGCACTGGATGTGTTGTGGGTTAAAAGAAAAAAAAAAAAAACATTAAATGCCTTTTTGAGAGAATTGGTCAATGGTGATGCCATTAATTAAGATAGTAAACATTTAGATGGAAATGGATTTGGGGGCTGTGCAGGGGAAGCCAGAGCAATGTTTCATGCATATTAAGTTGGGATGCTTATTAGACGTATGAATAAAGTTGGGGAGTAGGCAGTTGGTAAATGAGTCTGGAATTCAGAGCAGAAAGGAGGGCTAGCAATATAAATTTTGGAATTATAAGCATATTCTGTTATGTAGGAGGAAAAAACAGATACGTTAGAAGAGAAGAGATCTGAGGGCAGAAGCTGGGCACTTCAGCTGTAGAATTTGAGGAGAAAAGACCCCGAGGAGAGACTGGAGAGGGTGTCAGTGAAATAGGAAGAACATGAGTAGGGCGTGGGTCCCCAAGGCAGATGAGGGGATTGTTTCAAGGAGGAGAGAGCCACCCGAGTACTGAGATTTGGCCAAATCAGATGGGAGATTGTAGGGAAAGAATACATGATTCGTGCGGCTATAGAGCAAGGAGGTGTGAGGGAGGTGAGTCAGAGGGGTAGCTCGTCTTTAATAGGAGTGTCAGAGGGTGGAAAGTACATTAGGTACTGAGTGAATGTCCTTCCTTGGTTCCTCCCTTCTTTTTACCCTTTTGTGGCTTCCAGGAAGGGTCTTTACAAGAGAATGCTGAATTACATGACTTTTTCCCCTTGACATTTCATTCTTCCTTCCTGGAAAATGGGCGTGATCGCTACCACCACAGCAGCCATCCTTCGATCAGGAGGCAACCGCTAAGACTGTGATAACATGCTTAGAGTACAAGAGCAGGTAAACAGAGGGATCCTGGATTAATGAATCTACTTTCAAGACGGGATGCAGGCTTGAGTCTGCCCGTCTCTGGGATTTTCACATCGTTAACCCACTGTTGATCAGATCTCACGTACTGGCCGCCAAACATAATTTGTAAAGGATATAACTCGATGTCACTGACAAGTCATTTCCCTGTGCCCAGAGATGGGTTATATATGCTTTCCCTGGCTTTTGATATCTGTAACTTTTATATTTGAATGGCATTATGAATAGAATATTATGTTCCAGTCGTTAATATTATTGCTAATGTGCTGCTAACATTATTCTGCTCCCCCCAGGCCTCCTGCAGTCAGGGTCCTAAACCAGCTCCCCCTGGGATGCCTCAAATCTGCTCTGAGATCTCCCAGTTCTCTGTGCTACGTTGTGTTAGGAGAATATGATGGGTATATTGGACAATGCATGTTATGAATTTCTATGTGTGCCATGCCACAGAAGAGTAAACTCCCTGACACACACACACACACACACACACACACACACACGTGCAAAGATCACAGAGCTGCTCTTTGAGCCCAGTGTACTCCATTCCCTGAGCATAACTAATCCATAAGCCTAATTATCAGACTTTTCTTAAATATCTGATTTGATCCCAGAGGTGAGACAGCTGCATATATGGACATCAGTTGGGATTCCTCCCCTCTCCACCCACCCATTAAAAAAGTCAAAATCCAAGAACTTTAAATTGTACAAAGACAGACATTTGTCAAAAGAAAAAGCAAAAACCAAGCCTTTGCTGTTTAGACTCAGCTGGTGTGCGTTGCTGTATGAAGCAGCCTTGCTTTGTTTATTGTTGCCCTTTAGTCTCAATTAGTCATAAATTTCATCAATAAGAAACTGTTTTGGATGTTCTCCAGATCATTACCGTTAGCAGCTGAACAAATTATAATTATTGATACTATTGGGGGAAATTCCTGGATCTTTACAATTACCTTTAGGGATATCAACTAAGAAGGAAGAGATTGACCTCAACTAACTCTGGGTTTAGCTGAAGCAACAGGTTCAGTTATTTTCTTCTAGAAAGAATACGTTCACGTTCATTCCCTTTGAAGATGAAAGTTGTCGGTCAAGGCCACGAGGATGCATTAAAGCAGGACATAATAGGAGCTCATGAAACTGAGCAGGGCCCCGTGGGGTTCCTGGGCACAAAAGCCTTTCTGTTTCCCCCATTTTTTTTTAACATCTTTATTGGAGTATAATTGCTTTACCATGGTGTGTTAGTTTCTGCTTTACAGCAAAATGAATCAGTTATATATATACATATGTTCCCATAACTCTTCCCTCTTGCGTCTCCCTCCCTCCCACCCTCCCTATCCCACCCCTCTAGGTGGTCACAAAGCGCCGAGCTGATCTCCCTGTGCTATGCAGAAATAGGCTTCATTCAGCCTCCAAGATCTTCCCTGAGTTCCAAGGAGCAGGTCCAAACAGTTGCTAATTAGGGAAGGGAGAGGATGCAGAGACCAGGGAGGAACAGTCAAGAAACAATAGCGCAGCCTTGGGGAGGGTCCTGGTTCCCCCTCAAGAGATACACAGAACAATATCTTCAAGCTGTTTTGCAGCTACTGAAACCCGCACCGGGTGGGAGGAGTTAACTGTATGCTGCCCGCAAGCATGTAGATCCCAGCCCCGTTGGAACCGGAAGGTTGAGGATGCCGACCCCCACTTTGAGGGCATGAGCCCGCTGTGGCCCCCTTCACCTGGCAAAGCAATAAAGCGATTCTTTTCTACTTCACCCAAAACTCTGTGTCGAGATTTAATTTGGTGTCCCGGTACAGAGGCCAGATTCAGCTTCACTCACAAGGCAGTTTTAGAATCCACATGTTGGTCACTCAGCAGTAGCACAAGCAATGTAGTCCGTCTGAAAGCAGTCTGTGTTCTTAAAAATTGTTTTAGACTATTGTCATGCATTTGCTTCTATACAATTGCACTGTGCCTACAGAGCGGGGGATGCATTTCAGTGTCAGTTACAATTATTAATAAACGATCTGGCTATTAAATAGTCACGCTCTGTGGCTTTTCAAGTGTGCGTACAAGGGCCATCTGTTAAAACTGCAGGTAGGAAAGAAAGCAGGCTTTTAAAAATGGGCCAGATCACTCCCTTTACAAGGTGGTAGCAAATTGGGAGAGTGCCTCTGATCCATCAGCCTCTGTATCCTGTAGCGACTGTGTCCACCAGGACCCACCGACCAGTGGCGCTCTGGGTACCAAAGGTCCGCAGCACGTTAACTGTTGAGTTGATGTGTTAGCACAGCTCTCTGCGAAACACATGAGGGCTCCAAACAGCTCTGATGAAGGCCTTGGGAAGGCAGGTACCTCCAGCCAGGAGCGGACAGTATTCCAGGGAAAGAAGGAAGGAGAGGCCGAGGAAACCAGTGACCAGCGGAGACGCAGAGCGTCCCCTGCCCACCTGCCCCTGCTGCTATGCAGATCCTTAGCATATGGGCTTTGTTTTGATAGGCATGAAATTACATCAAGGTCATTTCTAATAACTGTCAATAGCTTGAGAGCAGCAGTCAGTTTTATTGACACCTACGCTGAAGAGCTCGGGGACCACCGGTCCCCTGGGAAACAGATTATTATTGATATTAGTAAATTAGTATCGATAGGCGTTTGATGAGTACAGCGCATCTACAATGTACCAACGTCCTCATCCAGAAAGAGTCGAGCCTGCGGTTCAGACAACGTGGGTTTGTGTCCACGCATCTGTCTTTACCGTGTCTTTCATTTTTCTTAAGAGGAAGCAGGAGAAACAAGGCTGTTTTACATAGATATCGCTAATTATTCCACTCGAAACGCCCTAAAGCCGTGCTAAGTGGCCTGCACTTTAAAGTTTGTTATTTTCTTCTGTTAGGAGGAGGAATAGTCTTTCCTCTATCCTTCATATTGCATCGACCTCTGAAATTTTGTATGTTGCAGAGGATGTTTGAATGGAAATGTATGTTTTCTTTCATGAGTCTCTTTTACTAGAAGGATGGACCTTGAATAGTTGAGATGTTTTCTAAAGAGGCTGGGGGCCAGCCTCGCCCAAGGGATGCGCTGGAGTTCCCAGAATCCTGCACAGACCAGGCAGGGAGTCCACATCTCAGCCCACAGACGGCACGGGTAGCTTTTCAGAGCAGACCAGACCCAAATTTCAGTGGCAAGTGTCAGAAGCAGAAAAGACAGGTAGTCAGAGGAACATGGGCTGAGCTCGTGAGAGCAACAGCCCTGGAGAAACCCCAAACCAATAAGACCCCGCCGACTTCTCAGATAGGCGAGAGTGAAGATCCAGAAAAGAAAACCATTGTGTGGGAATCAAATTATATGTTCACGAAAAATAGAGCAACAGCAGAAATGACATAAAAGTCATTTAAGATTCCACTTATAGGAAATGTTCAGAACATGAAGATCCTTAGAGACAGAAAGTAGATTAAACGCTTAAGAGTGGGCTGGGCCTGGGTGGAGGGGGAATGCAAAGCACCTGCCACGGGGGTGGGGTTTATTTCAGGGGATGATGAAGTGTTTCGGAATTAGATTATGGTGATGGTTGTGCGTATACTAAAAACATTGAACTGTACACTTTCAATGGGTGAATTCTATGGTGTGTGAATCTCAATTAAAAAAAAAAACTATGAGAAAAATATAAACCTGGGAACGTCTCTGTAGTAACAAAAGTGAAAATGACAAATTGAGAGTGAGGAATACAACTATTTATTTTAGTGTTAATGTACAGATTTAGTAGATCAGGGAATTAGCCTTCTTGCCATTATGTCTTGTATTTCTAATTCTGTAAATTCAGAGCAAGATAAGATAAGGAGGGTGAAAAAATGTCTGTGCTACAGGCCACTATCACAGCGAGCGGCTAACGGGCCGAGGTGCCGTTCCTGAAAGTGGTGGGCTCAGCCGTGGTACCCGCGCTCGGGAGCAGTACCCGCGCTCGGCCGTGGTACCCGCGCTCGGGAGCGGCACCCGCGCTCGGGAGTGGGGCTGGATTGGCCGTAACACTGGGCTGTGTGTACCGTGTACTTTAATCAGCTGTTAACTGGGCTATGGCGCCAACAATGGCATTTTGAGTTCTGAAATTTGTATTTCAGCCAATCCCCTCATAGGGACACCTCAAACTGGCCGCACGCGTTACTTCTGTGTCCCCACTGCCTACTGGCTTAGGTTTCATTTTCTTCGTGGCGTCTTCTTTGGCTTGTACACCTCACTGCCAGATTCCTCACCACCCCACTCTCTACTCCTGATGAATCCACCTGTAAACTTAGGGGTCTAAGAGGCTTAATGTGGGGTTATTTGGAAACACCTCTTATTCAATATTTCTTTCTCTGGAAAACGTATAAAAAGATGAAATTCTACTCGTGAGGCGCTTGCTTCCCCCAGGTGTCTGCATTTGCCCCTGGTCTCGGGAAGAGACCACATAACATTCCCAGATAGAATTGAAGCTTAGGGAACAGCGGGTCGAAGGCTTTCATTTGCAAATGAGGTCACGGAGACCCAAAGACCAGGACAAGTGACTACCTTGTAGAAGACAATCTTCAAATGAGATATTTTAAGATAGGGGAGGAAGAGTGCAAGTGCTCAGGTTACAGGAGCGAAGGTCATGCCTGCGGTGGAGGTGGATGTGTGGTCCACTAACAACACAGCCGTAGACGGCCAAGCGCTTGGTGCCCAAACTCACAACTTACAGTGTGACTCCACTGCAGAGGGAAGCTCAGGACGAGAAACAACTGCACCAAAATGCAAGGTTTAAGTCAAAGTTCTACAGATTTGTACACAAGCATTGAATAAACAGGGCACGTATGCAGCTGTGTGCCTGTGAACTTGCACCATCAACTAAATCTGAATTTTCCAAATCCTTATAAACATGTTAATCAGGAAACAGAGTGCCACCTTTCACCACAAGGTAAGGATGCTTACCAACAGCAAGGCTTTCAGCGTTGCTTCTTATAGATGAGACTTAACATCCCAGGGAAGGAAGACAGTCGTCCTGAAGGTTGTTACTTGTTTTTATGTCCTAGACTCTCTGGAAAAGGATTTGGAGACTCATACCTTCAAATATCTCTACTTAATGAAGATCATTCTCATATTTCTTGAAAATTTTCACTAGCAGAATTTAATTACAATAACACTACAAACTGAGGGAGAAACTGTGCTTAAACGATTACAAATTAACATCCCCACGTGATTGATGCCTTAAGATAGATATTAGTCATATTTTATATGTATCCTCACAACTTTAGCACCATCATAGTTTCCTGTTATAACAAAGAGTAAAAAAGGAAGTGGTAAAAGTAAAGAAAAAAACCACTGGTGACTAAATATCTAATACCAGTTCTCTTACGTGGGTTCAATTGTATGACTACGAAAACAATTTGTTTTGCCGTAGAATGTAGCATGTTCCTCGTTAAAAAGAGAGTATCTTGAATAATAAATTTCAAATTATTTCCTCATACATGTCCATATGCATAATAAATGGGCATTTTAGTTCCTATCTAATTATCTAGATTGGTGCAGATTTTTTTTTTTTTAAATGCCAGTTTTAATTGCAAAAGTGCTGCTGGCTTCAAATTTTAATTGCAATTCACAAATGGTTGGACTGGCAGTGTTCCGTGACAAAGAAAAAAATCATTTTAATAGCAGAAGTACTGCCTCGCTGCAGATTTCAATTTCATTTTACAAGATACTGGGTCATTACGAGGAACAAATGGCTGATGTGAACCTCCGAGGTGTGGGTCGGGTTGGAGAGGCCTTGAAACATTTGCCTCGCCGAGGCCGCCGTGACTGTGGTCTCCTTCTCATTGCCAAGATCAAGCTCAGAGAAATCCTGAAAGCCTCGCGGAAGTTCTCACACCCTCAGCTGTGGCTGGAGTATGCGCTCAGCCATGGAGTTTGTCCTGTCTCTGCATCAGGAGCTCCACAAATGGGTGTAAGGGGCTCCTTTGTAAGCTTTGGGATAAAGGAAAAGAATACTGTCTTCATGGAAATACTTCCCCCTCAGATCTTACAGTTCACTCCGTCCTCAGCCCACACAAGGGTCCTCAGGGCAAGCTTTGGCTTCGGTCCTGCAGGATGCTGAGTGGACACAGGTGAAAGGTGCTTTAGTTTTACTGGGTCTTTTGACAGGTGAAGATGCTGAGGGGCGGTGCTGTCTTGGTAACAGGTACCCCCCATTGGTCAGAGACAAGTGACGGGAGACGGCTTTTCCCCTTTGTCACCCAACGAGGACTCTGGACCTGGGTCTCCAGCCTCTGAAGGTGCAGGGATCTGCATCCCCCCACTCCCGGACTCCTGGCTCTCCCCTGTGTCTCACTTTGGACGGCAGCCTACCCTCAGGGCAGCCACCTGCTCACACACTGCACCGCGCCAGCCCTAGGAGGGGTGTTGCCTTCCGTCCAAGTCTGGGGCTGTACATGTGGCACGGGCACCGCTGTGCTGGGATAATCACCGGTGGAATCCAAAGGGTGTTCTGCCTACTGACGCCCCAAAGTCACGTAAGTGAATCGAAAGGGCAACGTAGTCTGTGATTCAAAGGCATTGCAAATGGACTTAAACTGTTATTCCCAGAGCTCTAAAAAATAGAGTTCAAAAAGAGCTGGGTTAGGGCTTCCCTGGTGGCACAGTGGTTAAGAATCCGCCTGCCAGTGCAGGAGACATGTGTTCGAGCCCTGGTCTGGGAAGATCCCACATACCGTGGAGCAACTAAGCCCGTGCGCCACAGCTACTGAGCCTGCACTCTAGAGCCCACGAGCCACAAATACTGAAGCCCGCGCACCTAGAGCCTATGCTCTGCAACAAGAGAAGCCGCACGAAGAGTAGCCCCTGCTCGCCGCTACTAGAGAAAGCCCACGCGCAGCAACGAAGACCCAATGCAGCCAAAAATAAATAAATAAATAAATTTATTTTTTAAAAAAAAGCTGGGTTAATTTTTTAAGACTTTACTTTTTATAGCAGCTGTGGGTTCACATCAAAATTGACAGGAAGTTACAGAGACTTCCTGTGTACCTCCTGCCCCCGCATAGTCATTGCCAACATTCCCCCCAGACGGGACATTTGTCACAATCAACGGACCTACATTTACACGTCATGTCACCCAAAGTCCAGAGTTTGTATTAAGAGTCACTCTTGGTGCTGTACATTCTATGAATTTGGACAAATGCACACAAACGTATCCATCTTTATAGCATCATACAAAGTATTCGCACTGCCGTAAAATCCTTTGTGTCCTGCCCACTTACCTCTCCCCCAGCTCCTCACTCCGGGCAACAACTGATCTTCTTACTCTTTCCATCTCTTTGCCTTAGATTAATTTTTAAATCTCTACTTTTAGGGTTGTGTAAAACATTTTTCACTACACATATCATTTTTATTTTTACTATTTGGTAAAAGTAAATTATAAATAAAATGATATATATTGCATCACACAAAGTCATATATAAGCACCTTATTTTTATATAAATATGTATTATGTACTATATATTACATAAATATGTATATTACATATAATATTTACATGTTATATATGCACATTATTTATATATATTTTGTATATACACATGTACCTCATCAGCACAAACCACTACGCAGTTAAAATAATTATACAGATGTAATAACAAATTTTTATGAAATTAGTAAATTCATGAGACATTAAAAAAATAATAAAACTTTAATGATCTCTAAATGAGGCAGAAGGTCAAGGGTAACTTCCTTAGTGTGCTATTACCAACCTCTGTTTCTATTTTAAATAAATGGAAGTGTTTTATAACTCAGAAAAATGATTCTGTCATTCCCAGAGCATCCTACATCTGCAAACACAGAACTATGTATAGAGATAAATGTGGGTAAACATAAATTCTAAGCCCAGCCTCTCGAAGGCTCACGTCCCTAATACATCTCTGCACCAATGAAGCGCTGTCACCATCCATTACACATGACAGTAATGTTACATTCAAAGTGTATTTTTCTTACATTCATCTCAAGGCACTATTAAAACAGAGTTAACAGTTAAATGGTTGATATTTTGTGCATACAATATAAGACCAAATTGCATCTCCCATCTATTCTGGTAAATATTTACTAAGTGTATCTGGGAGGCACTGGTCTTCCCTAGGGTTTTACAGCCGGAAGCACCGCACAGACTTCATCTGAGAACAGAGAATCCGTGGGTCCGGGGCCCAGCTCGGGGCTGCTCCCAGGCAGTGGGGCTGTCTCAGAAAGCGGAGTTCACACTCAACTGCTTTATCCACGTCAAACATTTCAAGGGGGCTGAGTGCCTGAAGTGAAAACAATTCTATCAGATAATCTGAAATCCTAAAATTCCATAATGCAATGCTGACAGCGCTCGGGATGTGGGATCTTTCAAGACAGCAGGAGCCATGGAGTTTGCAGCACCAGGACCCACCCAGAAGCTTCCTGTGGCCTCTGAGGGAATGCCCAGGGCAGCTAAGATGACTCAATAAATGTCTTAACTTTGCTGCCCAGCATGGACCCAACTCTGGGGAAAACTGCCCCTTTGCGTCCTGAAAGTGCACCATGGACAGCAAAGAAGAGAGGAGAAGACACATAAATCGTGACGAGAAAGCCACAGCCAGTAAATGTGAAAGTGATTTACTTGAAACACAGGAAGGAGAATAAAATGCATGCTAAAAGCTTCCCACTGGGGAGAAAAAAAGGGAATTCGTAGCCAGAAATAAGGTAAGACACAGTTAGCAAAAGTGCCCAAGGTGCAATCATTTCTGCTTAGGAGAGAAGCTGGATTTAATAAGTCTGGGTCTGTGCGTGTGTGTGTGTGTGTGTGTGTGTGTGTGTGCGCGCATTCATGTGCCTGTGTGCTTTCACATGTGTGAGATCGTCTGGGAGAGTTTACAACCTGCAGAGCACTTGCACACACACACATACCTGTGCAAGGAGGACTCCCGGCTGCTGAAACAGAACCTGGGATCCAACGCAGGTTTCGTCACCTCCCTGGTGTGAGCTCGTGCAACCTGGGTCCACGGGGCCCCCTGAGATCACGAGGCCTGCAGGGCTGTCCTCGGAGCAGGTGCTCCCTGAATGGACAGCTGGCCTCTCCCACAGAGGCCACACACATAGGGGAGGTCTGCTAGGGCTGGAGGGTGACAGGTGGGTGCTGGGCAGCAGGGGCTAGAGGGGTCAGTAACGTGCTCGAGGTGGGGACAGCAGGGTCCATTGGGCCCTGACAAGGGACAAGATGCAGCTCACAGGGGTTGGAGGCAAGAAGGGTGTGGCCACACCCACTGCCCGGAGGCTGAGGGGACCATCCAGGAGGATCCAGCAGGCAGGGTCACAGGGTCGGGGCAGGACGGGAGTGGACGCATCCGTCGGGGCCTCCATCACGTTCTTGCCACCAGCCAAGAGTGAGGAGGGGGCCCGGGGGTTTTCCTCCCCAGCAGAGAACCGTCTCCACACAGCGTTCCTGGCAGGGCAGAGTGAGCTGGTGATCAGGTCTAACACCAGCCACTTTCTAGCTGCGCGATGTGACAACGCACTTGATCCTCTGATGGTACAAAAGGGAGCAAAACAGTGACTTGTAGGTCCCTTTCGGGGTGGGTGAGGGTGAGGTGATGCTCGGAGGGGTGGCCCAGAGTCAAGCTTCAGCCCCACGTACCACGACCGTCACAGGTCGAAAGAGACCTGGGGCAGAGGTGACCCTGGGCCACAGCGTGTTCTGATAGACGCTGATCATAATTCATCTGTCCAGGAGGTGATGTCACCACACTTGCAGAGACGCTGGGGAACACGTCATCCTTATGTAAATCCTTATGTAAACCCACTGGCCCCTTGAGACCAGAGCACGGCCACTTCTGCCACTTCTGCCACCATCCCACGACTGTGTGGGTTTAATGAGTTTACACATTCCACTGCATGTGTTTCTTGCTCTCTGGGAACTTTCAACCTTCAAGAGTCTCTCCCTCAGTTTCCCGAAACGATACTAAAATGTCCAGCCCACTCTAACTATCGCATGGTAGCAATTTGCTGGTGGTCACAGGTTACAAACCGCTTTATAAGCGCTAATTATTATTTCAGTAAATTACTTTTACATTTTTTTCCCAAAAGAGTGAAATAAACCAGCATAAGCAGAAAAACATAAAGCACAAGAATTGTTTTATGGGCCCCTGGCTGAGATTTCTGAACTTGAACATTATACGCGGGGAAACATTAGCTGCAGTAATAATGTAAGGATGCATCACTGTATAACTATTATCTTTCTTATTGTCACTTCTCCCTTCAGATGAGGGCTGGAGGGATTAACCCTCTCTATTCTGTCCCCAGAAGAGCTGTCTACACCCTACATACTCTTTAAATCCATCCATAGACATCCAGCTTTTACAGAGCCTAAGAGAGAGAATCTTACAGATGTTAGAATCACTTCTAAACTTTACCTGTTGTTTCTTGGTATCTCAAAATATCAGGAATTAAAAGAATGGTATGAAGGCATTAAATTAAAACAGATACAGGTTAATGCAATTAGTGAGTATGTATTCAGATATCGATGCCTTTACAACGGAATGGAATAAATTCATTGTACGTGATTCTTGGGCTATTTCTCCTTTTGACAGCACTTGAAATCAGCCATGCCGCACAGGAGCAGCTCAGACGCGGGCATGCTGGTCCAAGAGGCAAAGCCAAGAAATGCAGGAAAATGGCTTCACTGGAAAATCTTCTGGGGCACCGTGACAGTGACAGCCAGGAGAGGAGGCAAGAGCCATATACGCTCTGTTCTAACAAACCAGGATGCAGAGATACGGGTGATGTAGGAGTTGCAGAAAGAGGTGCGTATCTGCAGCAGGAATTCTCAGACTGAAAGCAAAATTGGCAGGCTTAGCAAATGAGGGCCATTGTCTTTAAATATCGGATGAAGTCTGTTTGAATTCAGGGAGGAAAGAATGCCAGTCTTTGAGAACGGTTCAATGTGGAGAACGGCAGCACCAATGAGATATCTGGGAGGGCAGAGAATCTCATTGCGCATGGCTTGCGTGATATCGGGGGATGCCAGCAACCCCTGGAAATTCCTGATGCCTAGCGGTGCGCCTGGAAAACGATAGCTGGCAGGTGTGTGTGTGTGTGTGTGTGTGTGTATAAGATACTCTAATTGCATGGGCTTTAATAGCTTACATAGATAATGTTTTTGTGTCACTTAAAATTTAGCGTTACTGGACTACATATATATATAAAAGATATATTATAATTTTACATATTTTTTTAACATCTTTATTGGAGTATAATTGCTTTACAATGGTATGTTAGTTTCAGCTTCACAACAAAATGAATCAGTTATATATATACACATATTCCCATATCTCTTCCCGCTTGCGTCTCCCTCCCTCCCACCCTCCCTATCCCACCCCTCCAGGCGGTCACAAAGCACCGAGCTGATCTCCCTGTGCTATGCGGCTGCTTCCCACTAGCTATCTACCTTACGTTTGGTAGTGTATATATGTCCATGCCTCTTTATCGCTTTGTCACCGTTTACCCTTCCCCCTCCCCATAGCCTCAAGTCCATTCTCTAGTAAGTCTGTGTCTTTATTCCTGTTTCACCCCTAGGTTTTTCATGACATTTTTTTTTAATTCCATATATATGTGTTAGCATACGGTACTTGTCTCTCTCTTTCTGACTTACTTCACTCTGTATGACAGACTCTAGGTCTATCCACCTCATTACAAATAGCTCAATTTCATCTCTTTTTATGGCTGAGTAATATTCCATTGTATATATGTGCCACATCTTCTTTATCCATTCATCCGATGATGGACACTTAGGTTGTTTCCATCTCTGGGCTATTGTAAATAGAGCTGCAATGAACATTTTGGTACATGACTCTTTTTGAATTATGGTTTTCTCAGGGTATATGCCCAGTAGTGGGATTGCTGGGTCATATGGTAGTTCTATTTGTAGCTTTTTAAGGAACCTCCATACTGTTCTCCATAGTGGCTGTATCAATTTACATTCCCACCAACAGTGTAAGAGGGTTCCCTTTTCTCCACACCCTCTCCAGCATTTATTGTTTCTAGATTTTTTGATGATGGCCATTCTGACTGGTGTGAGATGATATCTCATTGTAGTTTTGATTTGCATATCTCTAATGATTAGTGATGTTGAGCATTCTTTCATGTGTTTGTTGGCACTCTGTATATCTTCTTTGGAGAAATGTCTATTTAGGTCTTCTGCCCATTTTTGGATTGGGTTGTTTGTTTTTCTGTTATTAAGCTGCGTGAGCTGCTTATAAATTTTGGAGATTAATCCTTTGTCAGTTGCTTCATTTGCAAATATTTTCTCCCATTCTGAGGGTTGTCTTTTGGTCTTCTTTATGGTTTCCTTTGCTGCACAAAAGCTTTTAAGTTTCATTAGGTCCCATTTGTTTACTTTTGTTTTTATTTCCATTTCTCTAGGAGGTGGGTCAAAAAGGACCTTGCTGTGATTTATGTCAGAGTGTTCTGCCTATGTTTTCCTCTAAGAGTTTGATAGTGTCTGGCCTTACATTTAGGTCTTTAATCCATTTTGAGCTTATTTTTGTGTATGGTGTTAGGGAGTGATCTAATCTCATACTTTTACATGAAGCTGTCCAGTTTTCCCAGCACCACTTATTGAAGAGGCTGTCCTTTCTCTTTTACATATTTCACTTTTACATATTATATATTACTTGTATACACATACATCTGGTAAATTTCATATATGTATGATACACACATATAAGTATGTGTATGTGGGTGTGAGGATGTGTGTGTGTGTGATACTGTAATTCTATGGGCTTTAACAACTGACATGGATAACATTTTTGTATCAATTAAAATTTAGCATTCCTGGACCTTATATATATTGATAATATATATACTATAACTTTTACATATTATATATTACCTATATACACATACATCTGGTAAATTTCCTGTATGCATGATACACACATATAAGTGTGAGTGTGTGTATGTCATATGTGCGTGGAATTTGCCGGATTTAACCCACACGAGCTATTTTTCCTCCACAGTGCTTGCAAACAACCTACATCAATACCTGAGCCGATGTTGATAAAGACGTCATACATTACATGTGTGTTACACCTGCCACCCCTTAGCGACATCGCTGAAGACGGCAGTGTGGGATAGACAGGAACCCACGTGCTGTGGCCAATGGAAGCCATAAGCTAGCTGGTGGCATTAAAGACAACTCAGGTTTTAAATATGCACTGACGACAGCATGGCCACAGAGGAAGAGGAACCCAGATTCTCCTGTTCATCAGGCTTTGTCCCCCACGTACACGGCCTGCTTCTGTGTGACTAGAAGAGCAATTATGGTTTTTTTGTTTGTTTGTTTGTTTTTGTTTTTTTTGCGGTACGCGGGCCTCTCACTGTTGTGGCCTCTCCCGTTGCGGAGCACAGGCTCCGGACGCGCAGGCTCAGCGGCCATGGCTCACGGGCCCAGCCGCTCCGCGGCATGTGGGATCTTCCCGGATCGGGGCACGAACCCGTGTCCCCTGCATCGGCAGGCGGACTCTCAACCACTGCGCCACCAGGGAAGCCCGCAATTATGTTTTAATACACTTATATTCCACTCCCCATCTCCCCATCGTTCCAGGATAATGAGTCCTTAGAAAAAGGAGAAATATAATGTTCAGCAGTAAGATTATTGTTCGGTGTGAATTATCACTGCGTCTGCAGAGGGCAAGTACCTGACAGTCTGGGAAGCCCGGATGTCAGCAGTTCTGCTGAGGGCCTTCTTGCTCCACGACCGAGAGAAGACACCCGGTCCCTCCCCGCGACCAGCGTTATCCTCTGCTCTTCTGCTCTTCCCCAGGGTAAAGTCCGGACTCTCACATCAGCTGTAGGTACGAAGGGGACAGTAGATGACACCAAAAATCTCTGGTCCCAGCATAGATGACAGCCCCAATGCCAGGACTATCGGGCTAGTGCAGATTCCACGGTAAATGCAGCCGATTACAGGGCTTGGCATGCATACTTGTTAAGTGCGTTTCGTTGACGCTCATGATTTCATAGTCTGCCTGACTGATATCCACGGGCCACTCCCGGCAGGTGGAGGTAGGGAGGACCGAGGTTGGAAGGAGGGGAGGGGATGCCGGGGTGCACGCTGATCCCAGAGGCGCTAACACGTGGATGACAGCCACCTCCGAGCAGGCAGCTCACGCCTCAGTCCTGCAACGGGACCTTCGGGAGAAGCATGCTCGTTGAGGGGAAATGTCAGCAAAGGTTAAACAATCGCTCTTCAAAACCATCTGGGTCTTCGTTTTTACCAGTTGCCAAACCTCGGAAGATAATCCAGGCCTAGACCCCAGGCAGCCGCAGGGAACGAGAAAGGCGATCTCATAGGGGGAGCATGTCTTTAATCCCACATGCACCAGACTGTTGTCCGGACGGTGTTTCCATGGAACGAAGACTTACAACCACCTGTAAATATACAGCAAGGCTGCCATATAACTTGACTGATAATCGGTGCGTGTTACGTAAACCAGTGTGGGTATTTTCCATTGCAAGAACAAGCCTTTAAGTCCAAGAAAAACTGTACTTGCAGTAGCCCTAAATATCCATCATTTAAACCTCAGTAGCAATCTATTTGGTGGTAGTGATAACACGTGCTCCAAAGTTTAGGAAAGCTGTACCCAGAGCATCCCAGAACAGAGGTTTGGATTAGAACATGTTTTGAAAAGGTGAACCATGAAAGGAGAATTGTGTTATTTTATATTTTAGCTAAGATATTCGGAAGAGAGACTTACCCAGACGTGAGCAACACAATGGGCATAGGTGCGTGTGTGTGTGTGCACACAGAGTTGTGTTTACATTTTGCCTTACGCAGTGCAAAACCAAGGGGGGCTACTTTTGTTTGGGGAACTTTGGGCGTGGAATACTCATAACGTGAAGAACGGAGGCCAGGAACGCCGTCACGTGATCAGTGTTTTAGCTCATGATTATGCTACGTGCATTTCTCATGGCTGTAAAAATAAGACCCATGAGGCTCTCTTATATTTTAAATAAATAATTGAAGATAACACATATATTATACAATTTATGTTTTTGAGGAGAATGATGGTACAAATGATGCAATTGCTCAAATCAAAACCTGCAGGAAGGCCAGTTGTCGGGTGGCCATTTGATGAGTGGTTTCCGTGTATCAGGAGCATTTCGTGGACCCTCATCCACAGCATGAAGCATGAAAAGTTTACAATTGAAAAGACTCTCTTAACTCTCCTGCTAAGTAAAGTAAGTCAGAAAGAGAAAGACAAACATCATATGATATCACTTACGTGTGGAATCTGAAACACGACACAAATGAACTTATCTACGAAACAGAAACAGACTCACAGACATAGAGAACAGACTTGGGGTTGCCAATGGGAATGGGGGTGGGGGAAGGACGGGCTGGGAGTTTGGGATGAGCAGATGCAAACTACTGTATATAGGATGGATAAACCACAAGGTCCTCCTGTACAGCACAGGGAGCTATATCCAATATCCTGCGATAAACCATAATAGAAAAGAATATGAAAAAGAATGTATGTATAACTGAATCACGTTGCTGGACAGCAGAAACGCACACAACATTGTAAATCAATTATATTTCAATATAATAAATTAAAAATAAAAAATTCTCTTAATAATAAGTTGGTTTAGATTCTTGAGTCAGCTTCACGGTAAACTGCAACTGCATATTTTGCATGAATATAACTGTATACAGTATTATAGTTTCTATCTTATTAAATACTGGTAGGTACAAGACAGTACTTCATTTGCTTCATTACATGATGCAAACAGCAATGAAGTGGCTGAATTTCCCAGTGATATCAACATGTGTCAGGAAATGTGCTCACTGCTTACTTTTCACACAATTATGAGCACAGAATATTTGGAACCTAAGCATGGTATTGATAAAATTTCAGTTTTATAGTTTTCTTATAGTTTAAAAGAAAACTATAGATAGTTTTCTTGTAAAAGCTATCAAAGGATACATATTTAATTCTGTGAAACACTGAGAGTCCTTTTGGTTAGAAAATTTCTAAGGTAATATTGGAGTAAAAATATACTTAGTACATCTTTACTAAATGTAATATACAAACACTTCAAACAGCTTTTTAAATCAATCTTCTAATTATTTCTATTTGCTACCAATAAAATATTAGTACATTTCTTTAAATTATATAAACATGTATTCTACACAAACGTAAATATGTATATATGTATGTGTGTGTGTGTATTTAAAAACCATGTGTCTAATCCTCTTCTTCAGGAGAAAAAAAATAGTAAAAATATAGTACAAATTTCTTAAATTATTTTAAGTAAATTTTAAAAATTTAAACAGTTACTTTTCAGAAATAAGTTAAGAGAATAAGCAATAAAATTCTCCCCATCAAAATCTAGGGAGTTCCCTGGTTGCCCAGTAGTTAGGACTCAGCTTTCACTGCCATGGCCCAGGGTTCAATCCCTGGTCAGGGAATTAAGATCCCGCAAGCCATGTGGCCAAAAAAAGAAAACAAAATTTTTTTTAATTTAAAGACAAATCCCCCCTCCTGCCCCCAAATAAAAGCCATTCAGAAGGACACGTGGTGTCACAGGAGCCGAAACTGCAACTTCTGTGCGAAAACAGCAAGACTGTTCTTGCAAGAGACACCGGTATTATTTGAAACAGCTATCCTCAAAAAGAACTGTATTTTAATTCACTGTAAATGGCTAAAATATAGGCTTCTATCATTTGAAATCTGGAACCAAAAACAAAATTCGGTGGCTTCTCCTGCTAGTCCTGGGCGTGAAGTGTATTTGAGAAGAGCAGACACCCTCCTGAACGTCTAGGGGAATCACCCAAACCTGAAAACCCCCTTTGACTCTGGCCCAGCCCCAGGGACAGCCAGCTTGGGGCACCCTTTCCGCATCCTGGGGGATGCACTGCCATCTAGCGGCCCTGGGTGGCTCCATCCAGCCCGGCAGCCTCGGGAGTTCTGCACAGGCTTCTGAAATTCCTGGCCCCCAGGTTCTCAGTGGGCCTTTGGGGCCTTACTCTGCAGGAAGAGCCACGTCCAGTCAGTGCCTGCGGGTTTGGACGGGAATGTCTCTGTGATCAGGCCCCAGCCTGTGTGAGACGGGCAGAAAGAATGCACCTTCCCAGCGGTCAGACCTCAGCTGCTGAAATGACAGAAAGAAAGGAAACACAAGGGTGGTCTCCTGGTGTAGAGATGCAGCCCCTCTCTGCCTCTCAGGGGTGATGGGGCCCACCAAGCACCAGCCAAATGCTTTTTGGGTCTGAAAATGGCACAAGGAAGAGACAGTCTGGGTGTTTGAAGTCACGATATTGAAAAAAAAAAAGAAAACGAAGATGGAATTAGCCATGCAGAGATTTTGAAACTGGAAAACAGTCATCCACAGCGCCTGACACCTATAAAAAATGTTTTGGAAAACAAAATAGCAGGTGATAAATGCTCCTGATTTAAACATTTGTTTCTACTGGTTTAAGTTTCCTTTATGTTTGGACTACATGAAACTTTCCTTTATGTTTGGACTACAGGAAACCCGTTTTTGTCCATATAGATTAACAAGTAATATTTTCTAGGTTTTCCTCAGCAGTTTAAAATACATGGTCACAGCAGTGTTCATACCCATTTACCAAAGCACTAAAAATATCCAAACTAGTGTAAAGTTTTGTACATTGCAAATGGTAGAAAAGAAAAAAAATATACGTATATTTCAGAACTGATTTTTCCGATTTCAAACCCATGAAGATATTTTAGGGTCATCTAAGACTGATGAAGGGATTTCAAACAGAATAGTGCTTTTTTTAACATCTAAAAACATTCTCAAATCTTTAACAGAGATAAAGCATTAACATTAGGTAGGCATATTGCTATTCAGAAATATTTCTATAAATGTAGAAAGATTCCAAAGAAATCACAGGCCACCTACTCTGTAATGATTCTTTTAAATATTCTTTAAAATATAGCTTACTCGGGCTTCCCTGGTGGCGCAGTGGTTGAGAGTCCGCCTGCCGATGCAGGGGACACGGGTTCGTGCCCCGATCCGGGAAGATCCCACATGCCGCGGAGCGGCTGGGCCCATGAGCCATGGCCGCTGAGCCTGCGCGTCCGGAGCCTGTGCTCTGCAAAATAAATAAATAAATAAATAAATAAATAAATAAATAAATTAAGCTTATTTAGATATATATAGCTTATTCTTTTTTCTATTTCTTTCTTTATTTATTTATTGTATGGCTGCTCCATGGGGCATGGAGGATCTTAGTTCCCCAACCAGGGATCGAACCTGTGCCCCTTGCAGTGAAAATGCAGAGTCCCAACCACTGGAACAATAGGGAATTCCCTCATTTTTATTTGCTTATTTATTTTTCTTTTTTCTTTATACTGGACTATATCACGTCTGAGGGAAAATGGAACTAGTTTTCAAACAGGTACCAATAAATTTTTACTTGTAACAATAGTTTTTTTGTAATGGTAACAGAGAAGACTCATGACCTGTCTCACTAATTGTACAATAACAGTTCTATCAACGACTTTTTGGAATGCAGAAGCCTCATACTGTTTTCCAAAGCTGCCAATGGTACCTTAGTTGCTTCCCATCAAAAATACTGTGGGTGTTTACTAGTTGAAGAACTTCTTTTGTGTATACGATTAGCAGAGGATGATGTGTTTATACACAATTTGTGTATCCTTTCTTCCTTTCCTAAAAAGTTATTTTCGGGCTTCCCTGGTGGCGCAGTGGTTGAGAGTCCGTCTGCCGATGCAGGGGACGCGGGTTCGTGCCCCGGTCCGGAAAGATCCCACATGCCGCGGAGCGGCTGGGCCCGTGAGCCATGGCCACTGAGCCTGCGCGTCCGGAGCCTGTGCTCCGCAACCGGAGAGGCCACAGCAGTGAGAGGTCCGCGTACCGCAAAAAAAAAAAAAAGTTATCTTCACAAGTAAGCCACCAACCTCATTTTATAAAACAAAAGCACCTGCCTTTCTACTGATGTCAGCTACCAGGAATCCCCGGGTTCTGGGGTTGGTCAAGTCCAATTCCAGCAACACACTCTCTCTGGTTTACTTTCTCTTCTGACAGGCTTGAAGGCAGGCGGACAGTTCATTACAGGTGATGAAGTAAATGCAAATTAGGGAGAACATTACCTGCGCAGAGATACCCACACGGCCCCTACCTTCCTACATGGGACTTCTTATACATTTAAATATGTTTAGCAATGTGCCTTGTACACATTTAAAACAATAATTTGTCTTTTCTCAAGAAAGTTGGAAATGCATTTTTTGTATTGCTGTCATTGAAATTTCAAATACACGTATGCCTAGGAAAGGCATCAGGTGGATGTATGCTTAGTAAACTGTATTGTATCTCAGTACTGAAATCGCAAAGTACTTTTCATTTGTGTTCTCTTCTTTTCCCAACATTTTCATATGCTCTTCACACTTCTCTTTAAAAGACAAATACGACCCTTCATATTTTGAAATTACTAAGTAAATCTTGTTCAGTTTTAGATTTTCATGAAAACTGAATCGAAGGTCCGGAATAGAAACATCATGGCTAATAAAAATCAGATGAAAAGAAGGGATCATTGGCTGGCATTTGTGACCAAGAAGTATATTTTCTAATAAATGGGAGGTGTTTTGAATACCCTAGTCCTGCCAAGCTAAGGACTGATTCGGTTTTACTTCTACGTCAAGGGGATGCTCTCTACCAGCACACGATGGGCAGCCTTCGGTTCTGTTAACAACAATGACAACCACAGCCAGTGACCAGCACTGCTGGCCTCAGCGTCACCCTAGGGCTTCATCAGGAAGCCACAGGCGGCAGCCGGATTGGTGGGAGCAGAGTTCCCTTCGCCCCCAGGCTGGGACCCACCAAAAGCCACCTTCTCAGGTAAAAGGAAGCCTGGTGTCTGTGCCCCTGCCCTCCCCCTCCCCCATGCACAGGGGCAGCCCTGGACCGTGGTGGGTACTTCCTGCCCCCATGAGGAAATGATTGACAGTATAACCCAGCCAGCTGATTGATATGCTGGTGTGCTTGTAGACTCAAAACATAACCTACGGGAATGGCAGAAGCCCCAGGTATTGTCAGATGATTACGCTGCAACAGAGCTGTGTGAGTTCTGAAAAACCTGGCTGGTGCTTGGCTCCGTCGCTAGCTATGGACAAAACACAAGCCAGACAAGCCATTAAAAACGCATAAATGTAATGATTTTGGTACTCATCTTGCATGCTTAGTTAAGGGTAAAAATTCAGCAGACCTCTCAGCAATGCAAACTCCCTGCCATGTATTTTGATGGCAGACGACGTCCATTTGTAGTTTGCATGTCGCCCAAGAAGATTAAAATCCCAATTTTCCTCTCATCAAATTTAGATTGTGTATGTTATCAAGAAGTGTGATTTTATTTTCTTTTATATTTCAAAGAACATGAGAACAAATACCCGCACAGAGACCCAGCCTGGCCGTGGCCCCATTTTTGAGACCCGGGTCTTAGAGGAAAGGGTTGGGGACCCAGTCTCACAGGCCAGCCCACTTCAGAAGTTTGCAGGGAGAATTTGCAATGACAGTGTTTGAAAGCCCCTCCTAATATCTCTAGTTCAGGCAGGGTCTCAGTGACAGGCAGCTCCTTTAGCTTTTGACGTTGTTATGCTTGAGGAAGAGATGTTTCTTTCTGCCTAGATCCTGTCCCTTGTGGCACCCCTGGGTCTTGACTCTCGACAGTTCACACCCCGAAAAAGGACTCTGCACGTTTTTTTCTTCTGTAAAGGGTCAGACACCAAAGAGTGTAGGCTTTGCAGGTCATGCGGTCTCTGCCGCAGCTACTCATTTCTGCCCTTGTGGAATGAAAGCAGCCACGGACCCTGTGCCAACGGGCGGGTTGGCTGGGATCCAATGAACCTGCACTTACAAGGGCGAGTGGTGGGCCAGAGTTGGCTGAAGGGCCCTGGCTCACCCACCCTGCTCAGAATAATTGGTCCCCCTTTGTCAGACCATGAATCAGCTAAGTGTCCTGATGTCTGCTTTGGAAAACCTGGTTACCAGAACTATAGAACCAATGATTTCCACAGCCATCTTCACCTCTTTATGTTTTTCCATGAAGTAGAACTTCAATCTCCTGTATATTCTTGGAGGTAAGGACAACATCAAACATGTTTTTGGATAGGGAAATGGAAATTCTTATCTTCAAAATTTTTCTGCATATACAATTTCTCCTTTTTTTGGTTCACATTCCAACTCTCTAGATATGATAGGTTGAAAATTTAGGTTAAAGAATGAGAAATCAAATCGATGTCAGCAGTGGAGGGGGAACCCTTCCTATTTGATCACGTTTGTGATCACTGGTGCTGGGGAAGACCTCACTCATCTGACTTCCTGTAGCAGATTTGCTGAGGACACAAAACACAGTGGTGAAGTTTTAGAAACACTCACTTATTTGTCTTTGAAAACAAAGCTGTGTGTCAACAACTCTCTTTATCTGAGAAATTTCAGTTCAAATGCTCAGACCCAAATCTTCTAAGACCATCCCTGTAGGTACAGAACTGTGCTGTGCAGCTGAGCTCTTGCTGGCTGAGAAAGCTTTTCTGGAAAGATCTTCATCATCAATTTCTCTTCTCTCTGTCACTCCCCCCTATCCTCTTCTCTTTCCAGCCTCCTCCTTGGTCTTTCTTTCTGGAAATTTAATTAGGGATTCTGCCAGCCCTTTACTAAACCCTGACTCAGGGAATTCTGATTCATTCAGAGTTGATAAATAACAGTTTAAAAATCATGTCCAAAGGAGAAAATTGAAGAAAAAAATCTAGAACATCCTCTGCAAAAACCATTTTTTCCTCTAATTCCTGCAGGGTAACAATCTGCAGGTATTTAACAGATAGATAGATAGATAGATAGATAGATAGATAGATAGATAGATAGATAGATAATAGGTGATAGATAGATAACCTACATATAAATGTAGTCATATCTATATATCTGTATATAGATTCTGTAATGTGTATACTTTTTAAGACAAAGGTATTTGCTCTCCTTATCTGCATTCTGTTTTATCTTTTAGTTGGAGGCTGTTTTAATAGCTGTCTAAACATAAGAAAAGTGAACAAATGAAAAAGCAAATAAATAAAATGTTCTCCAGGGTCAGCTAGTTTTCTCATCTTAGTACGCACGGCACTGTACATTTGATGGTACTTATTTAATGCTTCTAATTAAGTGAAATGCTTTTGCTAATTCTGAATCTTCGTTTACTGTAATTGTGGGCCTAAACACTCCCAGTAGGATTCCTTTCGAGATGGTTTTAAATTCACCGTGATTGTGCACATGGGTGGCTGTAGGAATAACCTGTTTAACTCCTCAGCCATGTAGGCTTATTGCAAAAGTTGAGACGTTTCCATGTGTGTCCCTCACGCTCCGGAGGCAGTTCTTTGACACAACAAATGAACCATCTTCTTCCCCAATAAATACTAAACACTTGCATTTCAATCCCTCTGTCGCTATACGTCTATGCAAAAATTACTGTGGGAGTTGACTAGCCTTGCTCTGGTTGCATCCCTTTTATTGCCCGAGACTAAAAGAAAAGGAACTTTCTGACCTTTGTGAAGCTCTGCGTCTCCTGACGAGAAAGTGCGCTCGTGTGCAGGAGTTCCAGTCATTTCCCTTTTACACAACTACTGAGGTTCTGCTGTTTATGTCCCTGTAGCTAAAGACCCTTCATATTTTAAAAATTACTTTACAATGAGGTTGTATGACCCATTTTGCAATTCTCCTCCAGCTTTGGGAAGTTCCTGGGTCTAGGAGTTGACTGATCACTCTCTAAGTGGGAGAATTTCTTAGTGGGACTGACACAGCATCTGAGCTGGCCAAACTCAATCTGGTGCAAGAGAAGTTTCCTCTGTGGAGGTCACTGGTTACAAAGAGGGCAGAAATAGCCAAGCAGAAAAGTTCTGGGGCAGATGTTTGTGGGTGACCCTCAAGGAATAGCATAGAGTTGGTGACTTCTGCAATCTGGGAGATTTTCTTGGAAAACCCCACCAGGGGTGACCTGTCAAAAGCCAGGAGGTCTTGTGGAGAAAGGGTGAGAGGGGAAAGAGAAGGGAGTGATGGCCCAGAGAAGCATGAAAAACAAAGACTCCATATAGATGGACCCCCATTTAAGAGAAATCAAACATAAAAGTCAACAAATAGGATATATATGCAGAAAAATGGCTGAAAGGCTATAAACAAAAATAATAGATATGATTGTCTCTTGCTGTCAAGTTTATAGGTGGTTTTGATTTCTTCCTTTGCTTCCGTTGTCTACATTTTCAACAACAAGTTCATTCATTTGATCATTTTCATAAGAAAAAAGTGTGAAAGTAATGTAAAATTCCAATATTTAAAACAGGGCAGTACTGGTAACAACAACAGCAAAAGACATAAATCAATAAAAAGAAAATAGACAATTCCAAATCTGGTCTCCTTTCATGTAGACATTGCATGCGTAATTAATTAGTAATGCAAACCAGTGGACAGCAAGGTTGTTCAATAGCTATTTCGGATCCAATTGGTTACTTTTGTGAAAAAACAGTTAGATGTCTACCTCACATCATCCTCTAAAATAATGTCCTTGCAGACTGAAAATTGAGGGTGAAAAATAATATTATACAGAAGAAGAAGAAAATATGTGATGGGCCGGTAAATAGGGAAAAGTTTTAAATGCACAATGTAGAAGAGAGTATAAAAGCAAATAAGAGAGGTCCCTGTGGCCGTAGTCAGTTTAAAATCCTTGTCATGCAATCATAAATAAGATGTAAAGGTACAAATTTTGGTCTCTATGACAGACAAAGTGTTACTATGTACATGTTTTTAAAAACTACTACAAATCATTAGAATAAGAATAAATAGCAAAATGAGTAAAAGACATTAAGAGGCAATCCAGATAAAACACAGAGTGTCTATATATTATTCCTCCATCCTTCCCCATCTTTGTCTTAGCCCTAGTTGTACAGGTAACCATGTTCCTTTCTCAATTCTGGGTTTTCTGTCATCCTGCCGTCTTCTCTTAGATGGATGTAGCTCACTCTCCAGCAGGTGCTAAAGAGGACGAGGGTGTGTAGGGGTCCCCAGTTGTGCAAATTCAAGACTTTTTCTATATCCTCATAGCCAAACAGCGGCTTGGCTACTTACAGAATCCTTTTGCTCTTTTTCCTTAATTTTCCTGAAAATATTGCTATTTTTATTTTGCTTGCATGCTGTTTTTGAGAAGTCTGGTGCCAATTTATTTCTCTTGCCCTTGGAAGGTGTTTGACCTTCCTGCTTTGAAACTCTAGGGAAAATTTTGTCTTCAAAATCTGATAGTTTTAACAGGATATGTCTCCAAGAACATAATTCTGGGTCAGTTACGCCAGGTACCTGGTGGATCTGTTTGTCTTCTGTTTATTTCTGGAACGCTCTCCTCTATTAGAGCTGTACAGATGAAACTTGCTCCATTGTTTGGTTTTGTTCTTCAGTACCTTCTGTTCTCCATTTCAACTACTTTCTCTGACACTTTTTACTTTTAGGTCATTTTATTTTGTTTGTTTTTCAGCCTTTCTTCAATATCTCTTATTACATTTTTATTTGAATCTGTTCTTTCTTGTTACTTCCTAATTTAGTCTCCATTTCTGAGACCAAGTTACTAAATTTGTATGTTTCTTTTATTTCTTGAGTTCAATCAACAATTTTTCCTTTCTCCCCATTACTCATCTATTTTTGTTTTTAATGCTTGACATTTTAGTTTGGAGTAATTGTGTTACTTTATTTTTCTCTTTTTAAAGGGAGGAAATTGGGAGAGGGAATTTTCATCCCCTGAAATGTTCTGATTTTCATTGTCTGTATCCTTCTAGTAGCAGATTTGTAATACGCATGGATGGGGCGGATTACAATTGTTTCTACGTGTGCATCTGCGGACAAGGTTTCTGTTCTTTGTGTCCAGGGTCCTAGCTCAGGAGTCCTTCCCTGTGGGCAGCAGGGGTGGGAGAGCCGAGGGAAACTGGCATGTCAGTCGGTGCCCTGCGCACCCTGTGTCTTCACGGTCCCAGGAGTCTCCCCGCCCCTCCTGTCTCTTCCTCACCTCCTCACCCAGAGGGGCCATCCCCTCACTTTCTACCCTTCCCCTTCCCCTTTCCATCCTGCCATCTGTGGTCCTCAGTCCCTCCCCCTGGTGCTTGGAGCTTCTAGGACCTTCTCTGTGTCATTTTTTTTCTCTAGATTCTCAGGGTGGTTTTAGATCAATCCGTGGCAAAGACTTTTTCTCACTTCTGGGCAGTTTCTCAGGACTACTCTGTGCCAAGCCTTTCCAGGGGAGCTCAAGGAGGAGTCTTTCTAGACAGCATCCTACAGGTAATTTGAAGAGCGGAATCATCATTTTTCCTAATGGTGCTGTATGGGTCCCTTTGTTTTTCCTCTGATTTGTACAGATTTTTGACGGGCAGTGCTGGGGAACCACCATGTCTTTGGATACTCTGATGTCCCCTGAAAATGAAAATCTGAATCTGTTACTTGAAGAGTCTTATCTACAGGTTTAATGTGACTGTCTTGGGGAGATTAAAGTTTCTCCAAAGTGAAATTAAGAAAAACTAAGAAGGGCAATTCTTTAAGAAATGTTCTATCATTTGGTGTTATAGTCACTAGTACATAAATTATGTAAACATTTTGATTATCTCAATATGATTAGTGATGTAATAGAAATGAAGGGAAGAAAAATAAATTTATGACAAGAATAAATAATAGCTTATTATATTTATAAGTTTAATAATAATTTATGAGTTACACATCTCTGTTTTATCATCCTACCAAAGATCTCCAGACACCAAGCAACGCAATGCAAATTAAATCCAGTCACCTTTTATACTGTGCCTACAATTAATTTCATAAGAATCATAACTTTACACTTGCATTGTTTTTGTAAAAGTGTATGAGGATAAGGAATATTTTTTTGACAAAGCACTAGGTACATGTACAATTCTTAACTAGTAGGCATATAAAGACTTGTACCTTGCCCTGTACTCTGCAAATGTGATGGGGATCTGAGTCCACAGCGATCATACAATTTAATGCCCAAACTAGATGTTTCTGGCCATGAAGTGAAGTGTGATTAGCAATTACGCTGAGGTCCTGTAAACTGGGACTGTCACTGCCCTGACTGAATTGCCAGGCTTATCTCATATCAGGATGAGACCCTCCATTCCCAGGATGTTGGCACAAACCAACAAATGTCTCTGCTGTTGCCCCTTGCCTGGATATCCCCGTTCATGCTTCTGGACTCGATTCTCCTGCTATTTCCTAAAGGAGATTTTCTAAATTCAGCCCCCTATTCTCTTCTTTTGTGGTATCCACCATATTTTCCAACTTAATATATTGAGTGTGGTCAGTAGTTGAAGGCCTGTCTTCTCTTCTAGTCTGTAAGTTCAGTGAGGATGGACCTCTGTTTTTCTCATTACTGTCACCGCATTGCCTAGAACATGGTAACTACTCATTCAACATTTGTGGAATGAATGAATGAATGAATGATCAAATGAATGAGTTGACACCTCTTACCAGCTCTCGGAAGAGTGATCCTGGGAAAGTAATTTAATCTCACTGAGATTCTGTGTCCTCATCTGTAGTAAGAAGATAAAAAATAGTACAATCTTCATAAAGTTATTTTGGGATTAGGTGAAATAAGGCATTGAAAGTGATTCACTGTGCGGACACACAGAGCTCAGGAACATGAAATATTATGGTGATTGATTATTCCGTTTTCAGCCCAGATTTCCTTTCTTCACGGTGCATATTTCAAACCAAGTTTGAAATTTTGACTCGAGGTAGGAAGTGTACCAAGGACATCAGGCACACAACCCAGGGGACACAGGAGCCGATCCAACTTCATCAGACCCAGGGGCTCCGCCAGGACTTCACATGGTTTCCTGAGCTCTGACTCCCTGGAAACCGTCAAGCGCCCACTGCGCTACCAGGACGGGTCCCCCATCTCCACACCGAGCATCTCTGTGGTGGTCCCTGCTCTGGCTCCGGGTTCCCCTGCAGATCTCCGGAGCCTGGGAGAGACCTGTTCCTCTGCCCTGCCACCTGGAGCATCCTTGCCGGTGGAGCTGGTCCGGGGCTTTCTCCTGACCTCTCTGCCCATTGCAGGCCCCCAGGTTTCTGATGACGATGGGATATGACTTTCCTCCTGGAGAAGGTCTTGCCCATCTGGTTGACCTTCAAGCTGCCTGATGGTTCAATTCATCCCTGCTTTCTCTCTGGAAGTTTGCTGGGTTGTGCTCATCCTTCCCCAGGGGTCTTGGGGCTCACTTTGCAGGGGAAACAACGCCCTCCCTGCTTATTTTAAAGGCGTTTGTCACCCTCCACTTTCCCTCCTTCCCTCAACGGGTCACTCAAAGTTGTGACATTTCAACCTTCAACCATGTGTCACTTCAAAACAGAAAAAGTGTTTCATCTTTTAAAATTTATGCTTCTTCTGTGTTCCTTAGAGAACTGCTTTGTAGCATTTCTGTTGCCCTTATTGTTACATAGTCATAAGGTTCCGTCTGCTTACAGGATAATTATATTACATTAATATGGTGTGAATCAATGAGAGCAGTAATTATGCTTTATCCTCTTCTGTTTTGAAATTTCCAGTTTGCTTGTTTCAAGAATAAAAGGAACTTGCCACATTTGAAACAATATTATTTCACTGCTAAACAAGAAAAAAATGCAGGAAGCCCACCCAGGGTGACAGGTTAAAACAGATTTCACTCCTCCCCTGCTTCCTTTGGAAAAAGACTTCATCTTTGTATCACTTTCCCAACTAGTACATAGACCAAAACTTGGGATATTATTTTAAAAGTGAAGAAAAAAAGCATCTCTCCATCAGAAGATAACATTTTCTTCTGTTATTATAACAATAACAAAGGACTGAGACATTTTAAAGTGATTGGCACCCATGATATCCTAACTTCCAAATCCAAAGATTCCCATCACTCTTTTGTGAACAGTTCCTTCCCTCTGATTTTATTAAGGAAACACAGGCTCTCTCTCAGGATGACCCCCAACGCTGTGTGTCTGGCCATCTTTGAGTGTAGATGTGGGTATAAAGTGGCTCAGAACCAATTTTCACTGTTGTTTTGTACACATAGTAGGTGTTCAATGAATACTCGTGGGCCAGATCTAAAGTCATGTTCAGATTTTGAATAGAAATGTTTCCATTATTTTAGGTAAGCCCTTACTTGTGTTAAAATATCTTGAGCTTGAAAATGTATTCTGAAATTTAACTGAAGCTATTATGTGTTTGGATAAGTTTTAAACATATTTTAAAGATTTTTAAAATAATAGTAATGAAATATTATATGATTTGTTTGAAGAAGTTTGTTCCTTTCGAGAAACAGCATTCGTTGATTTGACATTATGAGTAGTTTATTCATATAGAAAATCAAATCCACAGAATAATGTTTACCACATAAATAAGAAGAAATGTCCCACTTAAGTCACAGTAAAAAATGAAGCTGCAGTCCAGTTTTCTACCTTTTCCCACAACATTTGTGTTTATTATAAAGGAAATTCTCATCAACATATAGGAAAAATATCACTTGAATCATAAGCCAGAGAATGCTTGCAGGCTGCGCTCAAAGCGCACTTAGGAATGCTGCAACACTGATATCACAGAACATAGCAGGTGGTGTTTCCCTGAGGAAAATCGTGGGCTCAGTGCTATTTAAGCACTTCCATCAATGTTTCTCAATGATAGGATGGAAAGCACGTTCATTAAGTGTACAAAGAAACCAAGTTGGGAGCAGCAGATAACACCATAGAGAATGGGGACCGATTTGATCATGACCATGACGTTCAACTAAAATGGTCAAAGTGGGGCTGAGAGTCTGCAGAGGGGAGTGAAGCTGGGCTAGCCCACTTAGGTGGACATCGGGGCAGAAGAAGTTGACGACTGTGGGCCCTCATCCTTCTCTTTTCACCCGGGGGCACTGCAAGCACACTGGGGCCCAGCCACCCCCCATGCTATTGCAGTCAGGGGCGCAGGCGAGCCAGGTGACCTGCAGGTGACTCCTACCTGCCAGCCAGGTGACCTGCAGGTGACTCCTACCTGCCAGCCAGGTGGCCTGCAGGTGATTCTTTCCTGTATCTCTCTTTTGCAAACCGCTGTTTTAGGAACTTGCACGATGGACTTGTATTTTGACAGAAAAGGGCCTAGACCACATGCGGAAAAGGACACAACAAAGTAATTTGGGAATTTAATAAAGAAGTCGATTACAGGAACCTAGAAATTATAAAATTCACACGGGACAGGCTGTCCAAACCAAATGGTAGTTCCTTATAAATTTCCGACCGCCGCGTGCACAGCCTTAAAACGTGGGCGTTTGTCTCCATATTTTGCTTTTGCCTCATCGGCTTTGCGTTATTACCGTCGTTACCATTGTTACTATTTAACTTTTTGGTCAGGGGAGGTGATGATTGTTTTGCCCTGTTTACATATCAGAGAGATGCAGAGAGGCTTTCAAACTAATTTGCCTGTGTCACCGGGGGACAGCCACCCCTCCGAACAGGTGACACACCAGGACTTAAGACGATGAAAGGGGTTCAGTAGAGAGCAGCAGAAATGATTAAATACTCAGAAAATAGCACCTATGAAGGAAGATTAAAGGGTCTGTGATTACTGAGCCCGGAGCAGGGCAGCAGACCTAATAACCATCTTCAGGGTGCTGAAGGGTTATTATACAGAGGCTGGTGACCAGCTGTCCCCTCTCTACACTGAGGAGAGAGAAAGAGGAAATGGGCTTATACTTCAATGGGGAGGATTTAGATGAGATATAAAGGGCTTCCTTCCAATGAGGGCCGTTAACCAGGAGACCAGGCCCTGCTCCTCCCTGGAGAAGTACCAGCTGGGGGGTACGACGGTGGTGTGGCCCCAGGCAGGGACGCTGACCACAGAACCTTTAGATTTTGGAAGATACTATAACATCGCATAAAACTGAGGCTACACTCCTGCGTGCAATATCTTCAAGGACGTACTTCCATTTCAATTGGTTATTGTCTCAGTTCTTTGAAAGAGGCTGTGAAAGTGTGTCTGTGTAAAGGTCAAGTATTTCAAAGGACAGTTCAATGGAGAGGGTGCACTTGCTAGAAGTGACAAGAGGCTGCCAGCTGCTATGTATTCGAGCTCTATTTTCATAGATGATTGTAATAGCATTATCAAAAGAACTGAAAGCGGTTCAGAAGAAAAGAAAAATTGGAATCAACACTAGCCTCGAGTTCTTTTCAATGGAAATCATCTTTGATGTTTTAAAAAGAATGTGGTCAGTCGGTCAGTAGGTGTTTTTGTTTGTTTGTTGACTGGGAAAAAAGAGGGAAAGAAGGTAAAAAGGGAAGGGATTTTTTTCTTAAACATTCGAATTTCTACACTCGAAGCATTTCTAACCTGCAACTTTTATGTGGGTCTTGGATAACCTCCAGACACAAATATTTTGAGAATTCTTAATGGTTTCAGTGAAAACTTGCCTCTGTTAAATAAGAGAAAGAAAGGAAGACGGAAAGGAAGGAAGGAAAGAAGGAAGGAGGGAGGGAAGGAAGGAGGGAAGGGAGGGAGGGAGGGAGGGAGAGAGGGAGGAAAATTGAATTACTGGAGCATCATCGATGGAATACTTACTTCCTGGGGTATATGTGTAGTGGGGAGGGGTTAGTGGGTATCAATTCCATTGATCTAACCACAGTTTCTCATGCTTTCCCTCAGCACCTCCGTCAGTGATGATAATGTTTGTCATAAATTTATTTCAGCCACAGAATAAAAATATTCGTCTTGTTCCCCCAGTGGGATCTGCACAGTATAGCAGAACGGAGCTAGTGAAATAGAAATCAAATCCTTTTCTTTTTCTTTTTTTTTTTAGGGAGGGAGGCAGACTCCAATTAAACACCATCACCCTCATCATACAGTTTCAAAATCTGAACTTCTTTTATCAGTTGCATTTAACCTGTCTCCTGCTTATCTCTTCAGAGTCATTCCTCACTGCATCTCTTTCCGAATGCAATATTTCAGGCAAATCAAGACACTGAACGTTCCAGGGCTTCACCATGACTTCCATGCCTGCACACTTTCTATCACTTCACTCTCTCCCTTTCTGGGAACCCTCTGAACTCACTGCACTCCTGCTTGCCCCTTACTTTTCTGGGTGGTGAACGTTCCACTACAGGGCTAAGCACAGGGTAATTGATTGTCCCCATACTTTTGTGTTTCTCCCATGAGCTGTAATCCCCTCAGAGCACATCACAGTTTCATTCCCATCACCTAAAACTATGCTTAGCACTCAGCACACTCTCAAATAATGGGTGGATGGTGTGGGGGGTGGATGGCTGTAGGATGGAGGGGCTGGGGGCTGGTGGGAGGGGCATGTCTGGAGGATGGAGGGACTGGGGGCTGGTGGGAGGGGCATGTCTGGAGGATGGAGGGGCTGGTGGGTGGACAGTGGGGGTGGGTGAATGAACAGAGCTCTACTCTGTGGGCAGGACTCTGTCTGGGTCGGATATCACATCTTGAACCTTGGTTTTATTAACACCCTGGGTTAAATCACTAATTGAATGACATCCCACTCTTTTACAGGAATCAGGGTCATTGCATTGCTGTTGCTCAACTCTCTTTATTTTGGAAATTCATTCTGCTTATTTTAGGGAAAAATGTATTTTTCAATCAATTACCCCTTTCCATATGCCACCCCAGTTACGACGTCCAATGCTGACAACTTACCCTTGGGTCTTAAGTGACAACACGTGCTGCTCCTTGTAGAGAAGGATGCTTTGTTAGCTGACTGGCCACCGAGAACCAGGGCACACTTGCTGCTTCTCTCTGGTACTTAGATGTGGACACCCAACTGTAATTTTAAATTTTCATCAAGCTTGGGGAGCAGGGATTTGGGGATGTCTCTTTTTTTTTCATCTTAAGTAGAAATCAGTGTTTTTAAAAATCCTAAAGGAAAAGAGTACATACTTATATTATGCTTTGTTCTTACAAACAGGCATAGAATGGAACTATTTTGTTCTCAAAATAGATTTTAGAAAGAAATCCACTTTACAAGTTTGACAAAAAGAATCAACACCATAGTCCTCCTTCAGGGTTTAAGGTCGATCCACTTCCTATAAATTCATCAAAGTGTGTTCCTTCTACCAAAATTGTATAAACAGTTCTTTCTCCATTTGTCCCTCCAAAGGTCTCTGTACTTCACGACGGTGAGTCAATTATTCCTTTTAGTGCAGACGATTTCTAAATAAACACACCCCTCTAAAAGGGTAGAGGGTCATCAATGACTGTGGTTGGTGGTTTGGATGAGGAAAAGGGCTGGTTTGATGTTACTAGTAGCTGCCCGTGAAAATAATTGTGGTGACTAGTTTGACAATGTTCTTTTCTTTAATTACGCCACCGTTTCAGTAGTAAAAATATGGTTAAGACATGCATCCAACTCCAGATAAAAATTGTAAGCCTCTAAAGAACTCCGCTAGGCCTGCTTATACCCAAATAAATGTACTATTTTCGGTTTTAAATTTACACCACCCATGATCTTCTGTCTGATCTTCCGAAACTATGATTAAATGTCATAAAATGTTCAATAGTTTTGATAAAAATATAATAACATGTGCAACTCTTCAAAACATCTCACCAGAGATGGAAACAACTGTAAACAAGGATTCTTGGGTTCTCAGGGTGGGGCCATGTTTCTGGTTCGCCCGCATCCCTCACTCCAGTACAGCGGCAGAGTACATGGAAGTAAGAGAGTCGATTCTCTGGAAAATAGGCATTTGGGATTCTAGGTTATATGCATCATTGAGGATATTTGGAATCTGGGTAACTGAAGGCAATTGCATAAGAGTTTTTGATGCTTTTTAAAACTGAAGGTACTCATTATTTGAGGCTAATGGCAGGGCAACTAATGTAACCTAACAATGTAAAATGAAGATTTCTACTCTGTCTCCTAAAAGAGCTCATGCAAGAACTGCCATGCCCTCCCCCCAGGCCACGCTTCTCCGGCTCCAGTGATGTCCCCTCTCGCCCTCCCCTTCTTGGTACCTGGTTCTGACAGCTGCCTCCTTCTCCGGCTTCAGTGGATTCGTCCACCCCTGCGTCTGCCCTGCAGGCTCCCTCTCTGCTTTGCACAGCATTCAAAACAGAAGGTGGCCTTTCAGCCCCTCTCTGGCTACTGCCCATCCCCTCTCCTCCTCACTGGAATGAATCTCCTTGAACCTGTGGTCCACGCTGGCGGTTATCAAACTTCAGCTTGAAGATCCGCCTTCCTGAGAAGCCCCGCCCACCACGCTGGAGCGGGGACCACAGGTGAGGAGCCCGCGGGCTCTGCCGGCCTCTTCCTGGGCTCCTTCCCCTAGCCTTCCACGCTCCGCCCAGATCGCGCAGTGCGGACCCGCCCCAAGATTCCCCGGGAGCTGCTTTGGTCAGGCCGGCGATGACTTCCTGCCTTTGCGGATTCCCCGTGGGACTTGTTTCTGCCCTGAACTTCCTGGACTCTCGGTGTCTAGGAGCTCTGACCCTGCCTCCCGAGTTCAGCATCCCAGGATTCAGGTTACGGCCGTGGGGAGCTCCCCCTGCAGCCTCCTCCTGCATCTGTAAGGAGGCCCCAGGCTGCAGCGCCCACTTCTTGCTGCTGTCGGCATCCTGTAGGAAAGCCCTGAACCAGCCTGGACTTTCCCCCTTTTGGGTCTGGGACACAGGACGTCTGAGTCCCAGGGAGCAAGGTAGCCGGACTGCACGTGCTAGTGGGTCAACTGGCCTGCACGTGTCTTGGAGGAGACAGTTTCCGGAACCCCAAGCAGCCACCCCTTCTTGGGCCAGCCCCCGGGGGAAGTGGTAAGACCCTGTTTGGAGTGAAAAGTCCCTTCCTGGTGGGGTGTTTTGCAATTTCAACGTATTTCTCTTCTCTTTTCTTTATATTGGATGAGGGACCTCACCACTGTAGGATATTGAGATCAAATCATAGCATCGTCAGGTGTTGTGTGAAAGCTTAAAGCTACTCACAAACAACGTGCACCATCCCACTTCGAGAAGGAGGCTGAGTACCCTTTTGGTTACACGAGGAGTGCCAGGTTTTATGGGTCGGTGTCTGAAGAGCAGAGCACAGCAGACCTGGGGCCACACAGCACGTGAGCTACAGCCATGGCTGAACTTTTGACCAGTGTCCTCCTGCCTAGTGTGAGGAGCTCCCTGCCGTGGAGTCACTGAGGAAGGAGCGGCCTGCCTCCCACGATGGGGGACAAGGAACCAGGTGACGCACTTTCGGTCATCCTGGCCTCTAGGGGTTGGTTCCCAGCCAGGAGCTCGAGGACGCAGGGTGACTCAGGGAAGCGAGAAGAGAGGCTGATCCTGCAGCAGGACCAGTGGCAACGGCCAAGGTCCAGGCGCGGGTGTCCCCTGATGGCTCCGGGGACACGGCCCCATGTCCCCACCAAGCTGCTCGTGTGCTTCTCCTTGGGGCGGCTTCCTCGTGGTCCTGAGCCATCTTCCCAGCATTTCTGCGGAGCCTGCGGCCCAGCCACACCCTTCCCAGGTCTTCTGGACTCGAGTGAGCCTGAGGGCCTCCCGTTCATCCTGCCGTGTTTCTCCCTCTGCTGCTTCTCACCTTTGTCCAAGCCTCTGTTTCCACGTCTCCCGTTAAGCCTTTTGTCGTGAATTGAAGAAGATCTTATACATACAGCAAATGGATGTATCCAGTTTGAGAATGAGAAAAGCTGGGTGGTGGTAGTGAGGTCCGGTGCAGTTCTTGATTATCAAAGGCAAAATCCCAAATAATCATGATAACTAAAACGATGGGACCAAAGAAATGACATTAAGTGAAAGACTCCACATTCAGATGAAACAAAAGACCGGGAAAGACGGCCCGATGGTAAGTGTTTAACAACTGGTTCTTTCAAAATAAAAGCAAAAATCCAGTGTGTAGAGTTTGCCAGTTTCCTACTGCGGCCGGTTTCAGGCTACCAACGGTATGACCACTGGCTCGCAAAATCCTTGAAAATTTCACAGCTGGCTTTCGGGGCTGACCAGCGCCAGCCTGCTGCCCACACATTGTCCGGTGTGCTCCCCAAGGTCCCAAGAGCTCAGCACCGTTTAATTTGTCTTAATCCCCCCCAGCGCAGCACCAGGAGGCCGGGGGGTGCAGTGAGAGGATTGGGGGCGTCCGCGGCTCAGCCAGAGGGATAGGGCTGCCTTCCTCAGGCTGGGGGTGGAGGGATTAAGTCATCATCCCACTCGGCTTTGGCAAAAGGAAAATCCCATAGGAGGTATTGTTTTCCAGGGAAGACATTTTATTTAAAGAGGAGGAACATAAAATATACGGCGTTCAGAACGCCCGTGATGCAACTCAGAACAATGGGCAGCGGGAAGGAAAGGACCCACCGGGGGCGGGGGGCAGGAAGGGCCGGCACAGAGCCCCCTTCACACCAGGGCTTCCAGCCCACAGTGGGCAGAGATGGCGTCGGGAGCCGTCGTTCTACACATGTACGCGTGTGAAGCCACGGTCAGAGGACCACGCTTGCTCAGCGGCTCTCAGGCCAAGCCCTCTGCCGACCACCGGGTTGGTGAGGATGTACAGCTCCCCAGATCCCACCTCTCAGCCCCTCAGACCACACTCCCCACCTCCATCGGTGGGGCGAGGACGGGGAGGGTGTGACAGCCGCGGGGACCCTGTGATGCCGTGCTCACCGCGGAGCCCCCAAGAGGTGAAGCCGCTCTGTGACACGATCATCTCTGTGACAGGCTCACCCCTGACCCCCACTGATGCTGGGGTGTGCTTCCTTTTCGTCCCCCTGGGACTCCTCTTATTATCACTGGCTTCTCCTCTGTCACGACCTTCTGTTCCTCATCCACGTGTCCATTTCATCGTATTATTAGTAGCTTCTCTCTCGATGCCTGGGTAAAGCTCAATGGTCGCTTATATCCTGATGACTCGTGAACTCATATCCAGAGCCCAGAACCCCCTCTCGCCCCAAATCCATTTACACGACAGCTGTGGCCCAGCTCTGCCTATTTCCCATACGCACCCCGGCACTCCAGGCTCAGGACTCCAGAAACATTGACGGGCGCTCAGCCCCGCATCCTCCAGCCTCCATGGCTGGGCTGCTCTCTGTTAGGGGGTGGGCAGTTGTTCCCCTGTTTCCTAAGACCTGGGCATTTGTTTCGACTTAAAAGAAATTAATTGTCTAATTTGCTCCCAGGTAATATGAACTTGAGGACTCTGGAACACGCTGACCCTAGGAATTACTTTGTGAGCACCGGCTGTGAGCTGCCCCAAGCAGGGCAGGCAGAATTGGGATGTGGGCGCAGTGGCTGCTTGGAAGCTGACCTCAGGATGGCCTGGCCGAGTCCCTTAAGACACCGCGGAGAGCTTTGAAAACACGGGGTTACCCTTCACCTGGAATGTGGAAGGCTGAGCCGTTCAGTTAGAAGAAGGCCACGGAATTCCGTCGTTTTATAAAATACCGTAGGTAAAGGAATAGGCGGCCAGGTGTGGAGACCCTGTTGACGTCAGAGCAGGTGGGCTTGGACCGGGGGTCAGGTTAATTTGGTGACTGTTTATGAAGAAAGCGTGGTTAGGTGGTTGTAGCAAAGCAAGGGAAGAGCTTGAGGCCAAATAACATTAACTTCTGGAACTACTTTTTTCCCAGGAGTCAAGACAAAAAGACTTTTTAAAGTATTAAATCAATGTGTGTTGGGCCCTCGCAACAGAAGGCAGCCCAGGTTGTCCTTCCTGCCCAGACCGAATGCGGGTTCTGTCCACAGCACTCGGTGAGCCCAGGGCACTGGTGAGGGAGACCCTGCTGCCATCAGGGGCTTCTCTTCCCCGCCGTGCCTGAGACTCCCTCCCCTTCCTAGCCACACCTGGACGGGTATGTGCCCCGCCGAGGCCCATCTGGATGGGTGTGAGGGGCCCCCACAACAGCACGACAAGAGCTGGGCCCAGGAAGCCTCTCAGTTCCTGCAAGGCTCCCTCCCTCCCTCAGAGCCGCAAGGTGTGCAAGGGCTCCAGCAAGGGGAACCTGACACAGCCGCTCAGCCTGGGAAGCCCCTTCATCCACAGGCTGAAGAATCCCTCCCCACTTAGGTGAGGAACTAGGTCACCCCAGGAAGATCCATCTGCACCCCACCGCTACGTGTAACCAGCAGATTTTAGCAAAACCCCAGTAGGACCAGACAAAATAACACGGCAAAGGCTCTGAAAATTCAATTATCATTGGAACCCCAAATTTAGGCCTGCAGCTGGCTACCGAGATGGAAGACCTAAGTGCGACTCAGAATCTCCTAATGTAACAGAGTGTTCAGGATACCACTGAAAACCACTCACCACACGAAGAACCAGGAAAATCACAATGTGGATGAGAAGTGCTCAGCTGTCCCAGACACTGAGACGATCCGATGTCAGAATACCTGGCAAGGATTTTAAAGGAGCCGCTACAAAAATAATTCAACAACCAATTACAAATCATCTTGAAACAGATGGAAACATGTCAGCGATGAAATGTAAGTTTTTGAAAAATAATGGAATGGAAATTACAAAGCTAAAAAATACAATCACTGAAAGTAAAAACCTCACTGGAAGGGCTCAGTGGTAGAGTGGAGATGACAGAGTCAGTGAACTTGAGGGCAGATTGACAGGATTTACCCAATCTGAACAACAAAGAAAAATGTAATTAGAAAAACAAATTGAACAGAGCCCGAGGGACCTGTGCTACAACAAGGAAAGAGACAACGTTCACCCCAGGTGTCCACGAAGGAGAGGACAGAGTGAAGCTAATGGAGTATTTGAAGAAATAATGATGAAAAAATCCCTGATCTGGCAAAAGATATAATAAACCTCTAGATTCAACAAACTGAATGGACCCCAAAGAGGATAAACTCAAAACTAAGAGTCTACCCAAACTAAGATGCATCGTAATTAAACTTCTTAAAATTAACAAAGAAAAAAAACTCTGAGAGCAACCAGAGAAGAACAACATTATCTAGAGAAGACACCACGGAGGCCAGAGGAACTGGGGCCATCTTCCACGAGCTGAAAGGAAGGGACAGTATCTGGCAAAAAGATCCTTCAGGAATTGAGGGGAAGTAAAGACACCTTCAGAAGAGGAAACAAAGGGAATTTGTTGCTAGCAGACCCATTCTTAAAGGAGTTCTAAAAACAGAGGAAATGACAAAAGAAAAAGCCTGGGAGCCCCGGGAAGGAAGGAAGGAGAAGAGGAAACATGAATATGAGTAAATCAATGGCCTTTCAACTCGCGAATTTCTAAATCATACGTGATGATTGCTACAGCATCACGGCACCTTCTGGCTCTCAGCACACTACTCAAGGAGTAGGAAGAGTGAGGCAGCCTACCTGGGTAAGGTGAGCACCTTCCCCGGCGGTGATACAGCAGGCGTGCTGCCATACCCACGGCCACCACTAGGGGAACGGAACAAAGCAATGCAACTGAAGACACCACGAATAAATACAACTGGAATCCTTAATAATGTAAAAGCAACACACAGGAGATCAAAAGAGAAACAGAGGAACAAGAAACAGGGCAGAAACAGAAAGAAATACGGTGGCAGATTTAAGGCTTAAGAAATCAATAATCACTGTAGGGGCTTCCCTGGTGGCACAGTGGTTGAGAGTCCGCCTGCCGATGCAGGGGACACGGGTTCATGCCCTGATCCGGGAGGATCCCGCATGCCGCGGAGCAGCTGGGCCCGTGAGCCATGGCCGCTAAGCCTGCGCGTCCGGAGCCTGTGCTCTGCAACGGGAGAGGCCGCAACAGTGAAAGGCCCGCATAACGCAAAAAAAAAAAAAAAAAAAAATCACTGTAAATAATACCATTCAAAATTAAAAGGCAGTGATGGTCAGAGTAAGTTAAAAATCAAATTTAAGAAAAAAAGAGGGGGGGGGAATATGCTCTCCAAAGAAACTCACATAAAATTCAATGACAAAGCTGATACGAAAGTAAAATGATGGAAGCAGATATACCATGCAAACAGGCACACTCAGACACACAAACACATACACACAAGACGTGGCTATATTAATGTAAGATAAAACAAAATTTAGAGCAAAGAAAATGAAACATGGAGGAATATTACACACGGATACAAAGATTAGTTCAGCAGAAAGACGTTATGATCCTAACTGTGTATGCACATAAAAAAATCCCAGGGAACCTCCAAAAACCTCCTAGAAGTAATAAGTGATTTCAGCAATGTGGCAGGAGACAAGATCAACACACAAAAATCAATCCCATTTCCATATGCTAACAACGAATGTGTGGAAACTGAAGTTAAAAGCAATTACCATATACAGTTGATCAAAGAACATGCAATGCTTAGGTATAAAAGAAGTACAGGATCCCGATGCTGAAAATGATCGAATGCTAATGAAATCAATCAAAGATCTAAATGAATGGAAAGGCACACCAGGGTTATGGATCAGAAGACTCAACATAGAAGAAGGTCAAACTGACCTGTAGGTTCAGTGCAATTCCTATCAAAATCCCAGCAAGGTGTTTTTCAGACATAAACAGACTTAATCTAAAATTTCTATGGAAAAGCACAGTTGCACAATAGCTAAGACAATATTGAAAATTAAGAATAGAGTTTGAGGGATCATTCTACCTGATACTGAGGCTTGCAATACATCATCAATACTGAACACAGTATGATATTTGCACAGCAGTTGATTCATCGTTCAGTGGAACAGAAATGAGAACCCAGAATGGAGCCACAACATACGTTGCACTGAGTTTTGACAAAGACGCAAAGTAAATCACTTCAGGAAGTACAGCTCTGTCAATAAATGGGGCTGGAATGGACATTCATGATCAAAAACACAAAGCAGAAAAACAACCACAAACCCGTGAAGCCAAAAGCAAAGACGAACAAAGAAATATTCACCTGAACCTACACCTCATGCCTTATATAAAAATAAACGCAAAAAGGGGCATGGGCTTAAACATAAAACACAAAAATATAAAACTGTTAGAAAAGACAATGAGGAAAATATCAGGGTCTGGGACTAATTGACTCGGCACCAAAAGCATAATTCATACAAAGAAAATTTGATAAACTAGACTCATCAAAATTAAAAGCTTTGCTCTGTTAAACTCCTTGTTAGGAGGATGGAAAGACAAACAATGGGCAGGCAGAAGATATTTGCAAGAATGTAAGAATATTTTCATATCTGAAAAAGAACTGTTTTCTCATACACACACACACACACACACACACACACACACACACACACACATAAAACTCTTGGAGCTCAACAGTGGGAAACAAACAGTCCAATCAAAAAGTGGACTCAAGACATGAACAGCCATTTCACCAAAGAGGACGCAGAAATGTCAATGAGCACATGAAAGACACTCAACGTCAATATCCATTAGGAAACACAAATTAAAGCCACAGGAGGCATCACCACGCACCTATCAGAATTACTAAAATGAAAAGGATTGACCACACCAAATTTTGTTGAGGATATGCTGGTACAGGAGAAAATAAATGTTCGTCACACACATACATTGCAGGTAAGAAGGCAAAAAACAGGCAATTTCTTTAGAAGCTAAACATGCAAGTACCACACGACCCAGCGTTTTTTGGGTTTTTTTTCGTGGTACGCGGGCCTCTCACTGTTGTGGCCTCTCCCGTTGCGGAGCACAGGCTCCGGACGCGCAGGCTCAGTGGCCACGGCTCACGGGCCCAGCCGCTCCGTGGCATGTGGGAT
>NC_083326.1:28119428-28136928 GCF_963455315.2 Globicephala melas | reverse complement strand
TCTCCCCACATTCCTTCTTATCCTCTCTCATTACATTTTTTTGTCTCACTGCTTTTTCCTCCCATTCTCACCTCAGAAAAGGAAAGCCCACTTTTCTGATAATTTATATACCTATTAGGCTCAGTGGAATTTCTTCATAATTGGGCTTTAAATTCACTTTTTTAAAATATAATTGGTCATTAAATTCACTTATTTTTTTCCCCAACACACTTAGTGGGAAATAACCCAGTGCAAATCTTTTCTACAGTTGGGGCCTCTTCCAGGTAGAGCTCTCCAGGGAGTCCAGGGCACCACCTAGAAGGAAAGCCTTCTGGCATGCTCCCGAGAGGACTGTCCCTGGGTTAAGTTCTAGATTTTGCTGCATTCTCAGACACACAGACTTTTAGTGGCAGTTCTGACAGTGACGACATCACATGTCACCTAACAATGAAGACAACTTTGGTCCGTGGACAGCACTATTTTCTCCTACCTTAAATATGATTCTACCTTAACACACGACGATATTTCACTTAACAAACTCCCGTCTCCTTAAAGTACCTGTCCACCATTCTTCAGGCCAAACTTAAATAAAATTCAATAATTTTAACTTGGAGGAATTGCGCTGGGGAAGCAATATATGTTTTTAATTATTACCCTAAACTAGCCCAAGTCCAATACCATCCTTGGCTTATTGCACAGGGAATACTTATCAAGAGACATGTGTAAAGCTCTTCTAGTCAATAAACGGGTAGGGAGGTTTAATATGCCTCATTAGAAAGCCCATATTTAAGGAAGTAAATATATAATTCCTACTTATCAATTTTACTTTGGACAGTTAATAGACTAGCTACATGAAGCAATCTATCACAAATTCCAGATAAACACGGCTGCTGTTTTAGAAATCTTTCAACTGCTCTCCTATGATTTTTATTTCTTTCATAACCACATTATGAAACGCATAAAGATGACACAACTAATTTCTATTACGTGGGGTCCACTTTCCAGATAAATGTTAACATCCCTTGTGTTTCATTCCAGGCATAAATTAATACATGCCAATAACTCATTGCTAGTATTTCAAAAGTGTTTAAAATATAAAACAACGATTCTATGTGTATCAAAAGCAACTGGGAAAAAGAGGTGGCAGCTGCCTTTTGTCACTTGTCACCCAGAGATTTTATGGCCTTCAGTATTCAGTCACAAAACTTCCCTATTCCTAAATACTTTAAGATAAGGGCATTGGAAATCAGATCAATTCAGACGTCTACATGCAGGCCGCAATCTTTCTAACCAGGGACACACATGTTGTCCTTGTCAAATCACCTTGCCATCAACCAGCTGAAAATATATTATCTGATAGAAACCATCGATATCCTCTCTTGGGTTCTTTGACGACACCACAGGAATGTCCACGATGACTGCATCTCCAGTGAGACAAGAGGAATTGCCGGTACTTCCTGATTGGATTCAGACATTGTTACTCCGGTTTCAAAATTAAATTCCCAACCACAAAAGCATAAGGCCTGACAGTGATTATGTGCTAAGTAGCTAACACTGGGCTTGGAAAACCACATGGGTTGTCCAGCCAGGTCTGAGTTCAGATGCTCCTACCTCTTGTGAGCTGCGTAAGTTTGAGCTTGACCCCTGAGTTTTGGGGTCCTTCCTCCCTGCGAAAGGCAGATCCTCTTCACGTGCAGTGAGCAGGTGTGGCCAGCTAGAACTGCGCTGGGCCCCCAGCAAGGGCACAAAAAGTACCAGCTACTGTCTAAGCTCAATATTGTATAAATGTGTTTATTCTCTGGAAAGCTGGAATGACTTGGATCAATTTCTTAAAGCCCGATTTGGAACAAAAGTGTCCAACACACAGACATAATTAATCCTATATGCAGAATTTTTATGCTTCATTGTGTCCCTGAGGGTCTGAGGCCTTTGCTCATAGAGATATGGGTCTCCATCTCGTCACCTGTTTCCTATCAGTCCTGTACTATCCTTTTTTATTTCTTTTTATGTTTCTAACAGGGATAACCCAAAGCAAAGCAAAAAAAAGGAGTCAATTTGATGCACAGAGATTAAGGTCTGGTGAAAGTATTCCTAACTGCATTTTATATAATCAAGCTTTTTATGAAGAGGCACCTGAATGGGGGCAGGGAGGGCCATGTGGTTGTTCCGGAGAGTTACCAAGTGCTCGCCTAATAAATATCTGAGCCATCGCAGTAACTGAGACCCCGTGAGCAAGCCGCCCCTGGCATTAGCATAGCTTAAAAAAAAAAAAAACACGGAAAAGAAAGAAAAGAAAACCCTCCGTGGTTATTCTGCACCTCGTTTATAACTCAGTATAACTTAGGGTAATGCAGGTTCCAGCAACTTTGCTGTTTTCTTCAATTAGTTAATGAAAGTACAGTTTTGATGGATGGCAGCCAGGAGAATTCATTTGTAATGAGCAGTGGTTCGGGAATCCCTCAAACACTGACACCTTTCTTGTGGAAAGCTCCTTTCCAGGGCACTTAATTGTAACATAGTGCTGCTATTACTTTGAAGTAATAACTCATTATAGAATAGGATTTCTATACAAGCCCTAATAATTCTGTTATGTCTACCATGATTTTTCAATATTAGCTAATGAACTGCCCCATCATTTATCAGTAAATAGCATCTAATGTGGCACAGTAAATCTTGTGTCAGAATTCTTTGTGCCAGCTTCCTAGATCAGGAACAATTAATATCATCAGAATTGGTGATTTGGGAACCTACATCCTCATTGCAATGAAATCATTTGACAAGTTGATACAACAGTCCCATTTTTCATTCACTTTATCAGCCGCTGGCTTACAATGACAACCATAAGAGGTTTAGAACTTCACCAAGGAGTCGAGATATACTTTAGGGCCGAACCTACCAGTCCAATTCCTCTGCAGCCTTCCGCAAAATTCCCCAAAACTTCCATTTTGGGTGATCACCAGTGACCCAATAAAAAATGAGCTACCCTTTTTCTTGATCCACATCTAGCATTTCCCTGAGCTCTGTGACAGGGTTATAGCGAAGTTTTCTCAAATATTTCCCTTCTTTCAGTCGGAGAGAGATAAAACCTAATGACTGTGCAATTCTATGCTCTTTGCAAGGATACAGGCTTCAGGTCCCCTTTGACACGGACATGGGTATCACGTGAGTGTGTGCGTGTACATGCACCGTTCACATCTCTGCCCCACTTTTGCAGTGCAGACACATATCGCTTTCAACATTTGATTGGTTCATCGTCTTGGAAATGGATTGCAAACTTGCCATGTCCAGCATCTCCCCAAATATCTTAGAAGTATTATACTTCTCTTTGTAAAGAGTTTTCTTGACACGGTTAAACACACTGCTAAATGGACTCTGTTTCCACGTAAAAGCATTGCAGACACATTTCCAGGGATCTGACCAAGACCACCTCAATGTCCTCAGGGTCCAGAGGTGCAGAGCGTGTCTGCTTGCTTGGCTTTGCTCTCTCTGCTCCTGTACGGATTTGTGGAAATCTCCCAGAGACCCAGGTGGGGCCTCCTTGACCAGCCTGGCGCCCGGAGCAGCGACTGTCTGGGGCAGTGCCGTTGCCATGGAACCGCAGGGAGATGCAGGCTGGAGGTGAATACAGGCTCAAGGAGGACTCCTCACTGTGCCTTTCACACTTCCAGCTGCAAGGCGGGCCTCACACTTAGAGTTCTCTTAGGACCCTCCACGGATGCTCATGACACCCACCCAGGTCAATTTGTGCTTAGAGAAGCAGTACCCTGTTCAGTGATGCTGAGACATTGGTGCCTTGGGAATCAGTTCAGCCCAACAGTAATTGGTATTAGAATCAAATATGGTGCCGAATGGAAAAAGGTGAATTAAACTCCCGGAGATAGCACAGATAATCGGCCAACATTCCAAACTTGTTTTTTCATCCAATTCAGATTTGTGAATTAAAACGGGATGGCCAGCAGGAACACGGGAGGCCAATCTCAGCTCCCACGGAAGCGACCATATTTGGAAGGTTGGGTCAGCACTGTGCCCAGAAGACGAGGACCGTGGACAATGGCCAGGCATCTTCAGCGCGGGAGAGGACGACTCCTTCGACCTGTGGAACAGAGACGAGGACACTGCGAGGGAAGCAGCGCCACTGCACTGGCAGCAGAGATGCCACCACCAAGAGTAAATCCACCGCCTTTTTCCTTCCACAATCTTCCAGGCTGGTCAGGGCAGGCAGGGGTTCAGGGGGGAGGCCTGAGCTATTCTGAAAGAATCTGAGATGGCCTTTAAGTAAATCTACCTTCAAATGGAATTCAGCTGATTTCCTGATGTTTAAAGCATGGAGACATAATCGGCACGGCCGTCTTAGAAACTTCTCCTTAGCTGGAGTAAAGGACGTGGCGCGGCAAAGCCCCGGCCACCCAGCCCGCAGGCGGGATGAGATGGAGCGCCTGGAGGGCTCGGCCCATACACAGGCAAATCCAGGCCCTCAGAGGCACGATTTGTCTCTGCGGCCCCTAAAACTCCTACCACCTTCTAAAAGTGTGAGCTCTCCTTCCCTACCCTGTATTCCCTTGCACTGATTTTTAATATTCATAGACACTGGCTCAAAGCTCTTAGCAGCAGAGAAAATGCAAAAGACATATATAAGAAATGGAAAAGGGCTTCCCTGGTGGCGCAGTGGTTGAGAGTCCGCCTGCCGATGCAGGGGACAAGGGTTCGTGCCCCGATCTGGGAGGATCCCACATGCCGCGGAGCGGCTGGGCCCGTGAGCCATGGCCGCTGAGCCTGCACGTCCGGAGCCTGTGCTCCGCAATGGGAGACGCCGCAGCAGTGAGAGGCCCGCGTACCGCAAAAAAAAAAAAAAAAAAGAAAAAGAAATGGAAAATACATAGTCAAAGATATTATTTTCCTTCCCCCTTTTAAGGAACATTTTTACTTATATATTTCAGTTTTTATCACACATATTCCTCTCAGTCATTCCAAATCCTTTCGTGGGAAAAGGCAGAAAATAAGTAATTTTATTTTAACCACTTTTCCCCTCCCACTATGCTCCCTTTCCCTTGCCCTCTAGAATATATCTAATAGGTAAAGTTTGATTTCCTGTGTGATAATTGCATCTAGACCAAGACAAGATTAAAAACCAATGGGTTCCACCTTAACTGTCAATATTACATTACAAATACATAAAATGGAAATCCATCCCCATCATTGGATAGACTAGACTATAAAGATATTCTTGCTAATTGTCTTATATATTAAATTCTATGCATCCTTTCATAAGCCTCAGGTTATTAGCAGGAAAAAGAAGGCATATTAATTCATCCCTATAGTAAGATATTTAAACTCTAACATGCCTCCTGTAAATCAAATTTTGAAGAGTGAAAACAAACTTTGGAGAGAAAGAAAAGAGAAGACAGGCCAAGTTTCATGCCCTCAGTGACACAGGTTCTCAGTCCTTTAAAAGATTCAGACATACTTTCTAACATGGAGTCATCCTGACACCGTTGAGATGTTGCTTCACAGATGAAATGCTTTTAAGCAAAAACAACAACAAAACTTTGTGTTCTCTGACTCCTTCCTGAAGCTGGCCTTCCTGCCCATCTGCCTCTGAGCGCTGCCTCGGTCTCGCAGAAGATTAATATTTCAGAACTTGTCACGGGCAGTTCCGTCGACTCCACCGCTGCCCACGTCTGACAAGCTATTTATCATGTCACTGAGTACCAGCATTAAATTATCCCCGCTGTTATGACAGCGACATTATTCATCAGGGTTGCAGCCTCGATACAAGGCTGCTTACAGCCGCTTCTGTCTTCGTTTTTGTCTTTTCAGGGGAGTATTGATCTCTGCAGTTTGCGTGGAAGAGAAAAGAAAGAAGGAAGGGAGGGAGGGAGGGAGGAGGAAGCAGACAATGGAAATGATGGGTCTTATCAAATACGATGACTCTGCTGTGTTGATGTTCCTGCAAATTTGGAAACTTTTATTTCTACAGAATAAGCAGTGTTTGTTGCATCTTCCTTCTTCGTGGGAACAGTACAAAGGGCTGAGATGTAGAGACACTGAAATGGACACTGGTGAAAATGCTCACCGTGGCACTGCCTCCTATACATCCACAAGGAAGTTCCCTGCGTTTGTTTCCTTTCTCTTCTCCTCCCCTGACAGTCAGGTGCCAACTGGAGGACCGTTTGCTTGTCGTGTCTGTGTGACTGGGTAGTCAGGAGCAGTTACCTGACTCGATAGAATTTTACTCAATTTTGTGAGGCTCTGGAGCAACTGGAATTTCAGGGTGAATATTTTCCCCTAGAAGCTTCATGAGTTGAAAATGCTGGAAGAAAATAAAATTGTCAGCATTTGTTCCGATTTTCTAAAAGATTGCAGGGTGCAGTGATCTTTTTTCAAAGCTAAATCACAGTGACTCGGGGACCTGCCTCTTTCTTTCTGTCTTGTTTGTTAGCATGTAAGTGATGTCACACCCAGGAAACCAAACCTCACATCCAACCTGCTAGTTATGGATAGATGACATGATTTATAGGAGAGACGGTCAGGGTAGGGGGTCCTCCTGTTCAAGGTGACACCAGCCTGTCTAGCAGCCAGCAGTGATGGACCTGGAACCATTTCACCCAACAGACAGGTGTGTGGAACACACCAGCTTTGTCTCAGCCCAGCTCAGCAGGATAAGCCAGATGGGAGCTGGTTAAAGTCCCCTCTTCCAACCTCCAAAGACATCAGGGCTAAATTCTTTACATCTGAATCGCTCAAAGTCTAAATGCATTTCTTGTTTATTGTACTAACGTTACAATTTCACTTCCAGGATCACCTCCGTGGAAGTTAGCCTTCAGTTGCTTGAAAAGCATCGAAATGCTTTTGGGGGCAGCCCGTCCACACTTCTCTTCATAAATACTTCGGATAAGTGAATTTAGCCGTTTTGCTGAGAGCAGAAAACTTAGGATGGTCTTAGGTTTGCTTTAGGACCCTAAAAACAAACAATAGGGTTTGAAATTAATTCCCGATTTCGGACCCATCCTGGTGAACTGTTGCAGCACAGTGGTGGCGTCCACCTCTGTTCTTGAACAAACAGAAGGAATTCAGGGCAGTGGCCTTGGCCAAGCAGGAAGGAGCGAGGAGATGGTGAGAACTGTTCCGTTCGCCCAAGGGCACGATGTCACAACCCGGGACCCTCCTCCCCATGCACGGCGTCATTCACGACTTCATCCACGCCGTTAACAAGCCTATCGTCTCCACAGGTATCCGCACTTCCCCACTCTGTTCCAAGTCCTCCCCAGGGGTCTCCCAGCACCACCCCAGGTCCAAATCACCAGCTCCTTTTGCCTGAAGCACTGGCACAGACGGTGCAGCTCCCCGGTTTCCACGCGGACAGCCGGAGGGGTCTCCGAAAGTGCCCCACGCATCCTGTCACACCCCACGGAGATTGCAGCCCTGCGTCTTGCTGCGTTAAAATCCTGGTTTCTGCCAGTGAGGGAGGGAGCTCCCACACCCCGCATCCCTCCCAGGCCAGGGCTGGCAGGAGACCCCAGTCTGCGGGGAGAAACGTCCCTGCCCTTGGGCTAGAGAAGGCAACTGGAGACCACGTGGTGCCCCGGTAAGACTCCAGGACACACACCCCCACCAGCCCTGGGACCCAGCCGATCCCGGCACAAAATTTAAGGGGGCACCAAAAGTCCCTGGGAATCGACCCTCAAAAACCTTCAGTAATCAAGACAAACAATACTTTAATGCAATATTTTTAAAAATTGGATCAGCAAACAATGTAGGCCACCCACTTGTCCTGATAGTCTCATCGGCCCCAGGGCCAGGGCTGGGATGGGGCAGAGAGGGGGGTCATGCAAGTACAGGGCGGAATCTAACCTTTCTTTAAAAATTTGATGGTTTCTTTCATCAGGGATTTTTTTTTTTTGCATTAATTTTTCTTGCATTTTCTGAAAACGTTGCCTAAATCATTATTATTTGTTTGTTTGTTTGTTTCCGGTACGCGGGCCTCTCACTGCTGTGGCCTCTCCTGTTGCGGAGCACAGGCTCCGGATGCGCAGGCTCAGCAGCCATGGCTCACGGGCCCAGCCGCTCCGCGGCATGTGGGATCTTCCTGGACCGGGGCACGAACCCTTGTCCCCTGCATCGGCAGGCGGACTCTCAACCACTGCGCTACCAGGGAAGCCCAGAATGCTGCAATCTTTTATTAAATATTTCAGGCATTCAGCTCACTATTACCACGTATGCCCAAAAAAACAGGGCCAAATAGCATGAGCAGATTTTTTAAAAAAAATCATACAATAGAAACAGACGCACAAGTCACCCAACTATCAGTTATGATTATATATTCAAGACAAAACTGAAAAGCAACTTCCCTGACAGTCCAGTGGTTAATCCACGCTCCCACTGCAGGAGGCACGGGTTCGATCCCTGGTCGAGGAACTAAGATCCTGCAGGCCACACAGGGCGCACCCTACTCCCCCCAAAAAACAAGGATAAAAATGAAAAGTTAGAGAATTTTACCAGAGGAATTAAATCAATCCAATTTGAAAACTAAAAAACACAAAAACTGAGCTGAAGACTTCCACACGTGTGACTAAAAGCAGATCATGGATAGCAAAGGAGAGCAAATTCAAACCATTTAATTAAAACAATGAAAATTAAGTAAATTTCAGTTCAAGTGCATAGAAAGTGTCTAGATGGAAGCACACAGAGAGAAAGGACGAACATACAGGGAAAACCCAACAACCACCATAGGGAGATTTAATAAGCACGTCTCTGAGGCCCCAGAAAGGGAGGCGAGAGGAGAGAGGTGGAAGCAGTATTTGAAATATCAGTGGCTGATAATTTCACCAACGTGGCAAGCGGTTCTACGGACCTCAAGAAGAAGAAACCAAAATGAACCTCACGTAGGACTACCACATAAACTGCCTTGGGGCATACTGATACCATAGAAAACCAAACTTCAGTGTAGAGGACCACTGCCCTGTGGATGTGAATGCATCTCTCGACCACAGAATAGAGCAAAAGAAGCAGAGGTGAGGAAGAGTGCCTGCTGTCCGCCTTTCAGCGGTAAGCACATGGCTAATAAAGTAATAGTGCCCATTCCTCCGACCCCAGGACCTCTTTGTTATGACTCGGTATTTAGCTCAGATTCAAAAAGGAAAAACAAAAGTGCAAAGTCAAATTGTTTATGGTTTGTTTTCTTCTCAACCAGTTTGAATTCAGTTAGCTGAATACAACTAGTGTGAATCTGAAGGATGTGGGGAAAGGGAAGAAATATGGCTGAATGCAATGAAGACATTCACGATTCCAGACTCTAGAAAGTGTCACTTAATTTTCTTAATGATTTAGGAAAAAAGGGGGGAAAAAGGAGGGGAGGATGGAGAAAGTTTACTTTCTTTAATGCAAACATATCCTTCTACTTCAATATCCACACACGTGTATCTGTATATACACATATGTATATATTTATATTTGTATACCTAACCTTGGCATTTCTACTTGGCCAGTAGCTGAAAGGCATTTAACTACTATCCCGGATCTCCAATGGACCCCAGGCCCCGACAAGCACTATGTTTCTACAATTTCATAGGCAAATGAGCAGTGCTGGGGCTTGTATTTTGAAAGATGTTGTGGGAAAGGCGTGTGAATGTCGTTCTTATCTATGATGTTGGAAACCCTGGGAAGTCCCTTCGTTAACTCTCAGGGTTCATCTAAATCCCCGCCTGTAACGCTCTACTGTTCTCAGCTCCAGCCGTTACTGAAGAGGAAATAAAAACACACAAGGCGTTCTCCCCGCACTAGTCCTCCACTTTTTGAAAACTGGATTTGTGGTTCGACAAAGGAAAATCTAATTTTAACTTATGCACTAAAATTATTTAAGAGTTTATAGGTCTGAAAAAAAAAAGACTGAATCACATATCTCTTAGGTGTGCTTGCTTTCTTCCTTATTCTGAGACTTCCAGTGGAGGTTTGCTTCCTGGTAAGGCTTACAAAGTCTAAAACTCAGCACAACTGAATACACATTGGATGTAGAAAGCAAAATTGTAATTATATTAAGTAAATTTCTATTCTAACTTATTTTTAATGGTTTTATCTCTGTATGGTAATAGTGCATTAAAGAAGAAAAGTAAATTTGGAAGAAGTGAATACTTTATGTGTTTTCCTGTCAAGTGTCTGCAAAAGCATGTAACTCCTTCCTTTTTTAGTGTCATGGCAATTCAAAATGATCCATAAATTAGTCAAAAGATAAGAATAACTTATGTTGAAGGGACAGCATTTATATACTTAAATACAGCTTACAATCCATGAGAACCGTACCCCACGAATCAGAGACAATTTTTATAGCTTTACTATTTTTATTCAAACACTTTCTTATGGGGCTTCCCTGGTGGTGCAGTGGTTGAGAGTCCACCTGCCAATGCAGGGGACGCAGGTTGGTGCCCCAGTCTGGGAAGATCCCACATGCTGCGGAGCGGCTGGGCCCATGAGCCATGGCCGCTGAGCCTGCGCATCCGGAGCCTGTGCTCCGCAATGGGAGAGGCCACACCAGTGAGAGGCCCGTGTACTGCAAAAAACAAACAAACCAACAAAAAAAAAACACTTTCTTATGAAACATTTAAAAAATACAAATAAGGTTAAAAAACATAGTGATCACATAGACACCCACCACCTAGATTGTACTGCTACCATTTTACGATATTGGTTTCACCACACATCTATCCATAGAGCCATCTTATTTTTGAAGCATTTCAAGGTGACTTGAAGCATTGATGCACCTCCACATAAATGTTTCAACATTTATATCATTAACTAGAATGTATTATATGCTTACAATTGTATTTTTCTTTTGAGGTAATATTTGGGATCGAACCCTTACCCCCTGCATTGGAAGGAGAAGTCTTAACCATTGCACCACCAGGGAAGTCCCTAGTTCACTAATCTTAAATGCAGATTTACTAAGGCAAATGAATAGACCCAGGTCACTCAGACCCTATCAAGATGTAGAGCATTACCCGCACCCCCCAGGTTATCTCTTGCTCTCTCCTGGTTGATACCTGTCCCTGATCCCCACAGAAGCAACTGCTGTCCTGATTATTTCTATCACAGGTTACTTTGGCCTGTTTTAGAATTCCAAATAAATTAAATTTAACAGCATACATTTCCAATGCTCTCTGATGACCTAAATGAGAAGGAAATCCAGAAAAGAGGGGATATGTGTATACGTATAGCTGATTCACTTTGATGTACAGTATAAACTAACAAAATATTGTAAAGCAACTCTACTCCGATAAAAAACAAAAACACTATATATTTCCTTCTAAGTAAGAGTTTTTCAATCAGATGATTGTTTCTGAGATTTGCCCTTGTTTTTTAGTGGGTTTTTTTGGTTTCTGTTTTCTGTTTTTGCGTGCAACAGTAGACCATACCCTTTTGTTTCTGAGCTGTATTCTTTGTGTAGTCATATGTTTTCATTTCTCTTGGCTAACTATGCAGAGGTGAAATTCTCACATGTTTTCTTTTTTTTCTTTTTGCGGTACGTGGGCCTCTCACTGTTGTGGCCTCTCCCGTTGTGGAGCCCAGGCTCCAGACGCGCAGGCTCAGCGACCATGGCTCACGGGCCCAGCCGCTCCGCGGCATGTGGGATCTTCCTGGAACGGGGCACGAACCCGTGTCCCCTGCATCGGCAGGTGGACTCTCAACCACTGCGCCACCAGGGAAGCCCACGTGTTTTCTTTTTTTGATCAGGTTTATTATTCAAATATGTTGTTTTTTTTTTTAATTTTTAGCTGCACTGGGCCTTCGTTGTTGCATGTGGGCTTTCTCTAGTCGCAGCGAGTGGGGGCTACTCTTCATTGTGGTGCATGGGCTTCTCATTGCTGTGGCTTCTCTTGTTGTGGAGCACAGGTTCTAAGCATGCGGGCTCAGTAGTTGCAGCATGCGGGCTCAGTAGTTGTGGTGCATGGGCTTAGTTGCTCCACAGAATATGGGATCTTCCGGGACCAGGGCTTGAACCCATGTCCCCTCCATTGGCAGGCGGATTCTTAACCACTGCGCCACCAGGGAAGTCCTCAAATATCTTTTTAATTTTTATTTCATATTCGAGCATAGTTGATTAAAAACGTTGTGTTAGTTTCAGGTGTACAGCAAAGTGATTCAGTTATACGTATACATGTATCTATTCTTTTTCAAATTATTTTCCCATTTAGGTTATTACAGAATATTGAGCAGTGTTCCCTGTGCTTTACAGTAGGTCCTTGTTGGCTATCTATTTTATATATAGTAGTGTGTACATTTATTATTAAAATTTTTGTTGAAAGATTCTTAATGAATTGATTAAATAAAAGTAAATGTACATTAATAATTTTTTATAGAAAATAAAGACAAAGCTTTATAAATTCAATTGAAACCAAACCTTCCACTAGATACTTATCTGGTGAGCACTTTGGTCTTGTCTATAAAAACATCGAAGCAGTAGGTCCAGGATTTGATTCCAAGCAACCTGATTCTGCATCCAGTCCAGAGCCATCCAATTCTTTATTTTCTTAATGTGAGTATTTTTAGGGAAAACTTCTAAAAAGTTGAAGGAGATGTTTGCTATAATTTGTACCATAGCATTGAGTTCCAAAGTCAATATTGTGTGCTCTTCCAAAACTAAAGGAAACATGCACGTGCCACATACAGAAACACACACACACAACATATGCACGTATGTTGTGAATATATTTTACTCTATGTGTGATAAAATAAATATTAACCCAAAGTATTTGTTGATAACTCATTAACATTATAAAAATTGCTTTCCCACCATATGCTTTTTTAAATATCAGGAAAAAATTGGTTTTTCTGACTCAATTTCCAAATTCTAAACTTTTACAAAAACTTTGAATTATGAATTTAGTTTTGAAATAGTTCTTTTCTTTGGGCCCAGTGAAATCACTACTGGCTCTGTATTTATGAGCTTTTCCAAAAGTGCACTGCTGAACCACCTGTGTTATCATGATATTTAAATGAGAATGTTTTCCTTTGGAAGACCATCTCTAAGTTCAGTAAAAAGCTGTGCTTGGCTGAGTGCGTACTTGATCTAAGCAATGCATACAAGTCCTGACTTATTTTGGTGTCATGAGAAATATTCTAGAGAGTAAGACCATGCACTGAATGGATGGTGACACAATGTCAAATTACCGGATTTGAAGGTCATCAGTCAGAAACAGAACATGTGTAGAATTTCTTCAATCTGATTATGTAAAAAGTAATGTGGACAAGGAAACTAAAAGAACATAGAAAGTGACAAAGATGATACTAAAGACACCCAGAGGACAAAGGGCTGTGTTTACAATTTATTCAAAGTTTCATACAACACAAATTAAATATAATACAAGCTACTTTTTAATTATTAAAATGAACTTTTCCCCCCATAGATTTAAACTGTTAATAAAAAGAGAAAAGATAATTGTCTTCCCACTGAACTGCCCAGTGTTCTCTCCCTTGAAATGGGGCTGGTTTCTTTAGACTCTCTTGTGATTACTTTCAAAGCTATTGTGAGTTTATGAGTGCTTTTAGCTCCTAATACAGCTTCAAATGTCAATCTTTATATTACTGAAGGACAATTAGGCAAACCATGTAATTGTGTTGTCACTTATTAATTTCAAGCTCCAATGTCATAAATTATATGTTTTAATTAATACTGTGTCAATGGCAATCTGTAACTTTGAATGCATACGGAGGTTAACAAGAATACATAATTAAGAGAAAACAGTGAATAGGGGCATGGCTGAACAGTTTATAAAATTAGGCAAGAAACGGACTTCTTTGTCAGCATGTAAGCACCATGATTAAAGAAAAGAAAAAAAAAGGATGGGGGGATTAATAAACTAGAGCAGAGAAATAGAAACAATAGACTAAGATAATAAAAATGAATTCATAAAAAAATGAATGAACAATACAATGAAACATTCTAAATCAAAAATACTCAAGAAATTCGGTGTATTTGTTGCTGTGGTGTGAGTGTGTGTGTGTTCCCTCCAAATCCACATGTTGAAGCTTAACCCTCCATATGATAGTGCTAGGAGGTGATTAGATGGTGAGGGTGGAGCCCTCATGTGTAGGATTAGTGCCCTTATAAAAGAGACCCATAGAGCTTGTCACTTCCACCCTGTGGGGACAAGGTGAGAAGGTAGTGGCCATGCCGACACCTTGACCTTGGACTTCCAGCCTCCAGGACTGTGAGAAATAAATGTCTGCTGTTTATAAGTCACCCAGGCTGTGGAATTTTGTTACAGCAGCCTGAATGGACTAAGACTTTTATCAACAGATGTTTCCAGTTAATTGAGCTGGTTAAAACCCTTCTTAAGTTTCAATTCTCAGCGCTAGAGATCTTTCTAAAATGTATGACCTTGCTCGCCTGTCTTAGTAAACACAGCACAGGGAAAACCACTCAGACTTGTTTCAGGGACTTTATTCTAACTAACATTTCTCATCATCTGGGGTCATGCCTGCCTACATTCTATTCTATTCTGTGATATGGATCTAAAGATACCACAGACAAGATATCTTCAACATAAAGAACTAGTGTTGCTGTTAGGATTTACTACTTTTTACCCCATAAAATTAGAATGTGGGCTTGCTTTATTGAAGTTTCTGTTTAGGAATGAATTGAGGATTCACAGGAAGTCAAAGTTGAGAGGAATAACAAAAGCTGCTCAGTCGTTCATTTTACAGACCTCTCATGCTGTCACCCTCCTCGGGTTGAAGAAACTGGCCCTGGACATTTCTATCAACTGTTGTGGAAACAACTCCAACCAAAAATTATTTTCCAGTTTTCTTCCCATTATGGTGAGCCTACTGTCATTGCAAAGTGAGTTGTAAGGGCTCACGAAATGACCCTGTGCATGAATAGTAGTTAATGAAAAGTGTCTGATTTCTATGACACAATGGGCTAAAAATTAATACAATTTCTTTGATTTTTCTACTCAAGCTGCATTGTGAAAGGATGCACCATCTTCTAACTTAGTGACCTTGGAAAGTTGTTTTATCTTTTGGGGCTTCAATATTCTCTCCTGTCAAACGAGAAAATCAAAATGCCTCACAGGAGAGCAGAGAGGGTTCATGAGCAGAAACGATGGAAAAGTATAACAAGAACGGTCGAGTGCAAGCACAGGTGAGATTTTTTTATGAGTTACACAAGCTACTGTATAACACCACCTATACATGAAATCTGAAGTAGATGAACTCAGAAACAAAGAGTTGACTGGTGGTCGCCGGGGGCCGGGGATTGGGGGGTAATAAGAAGACATTGGGCAAAGGCTACAGACTTCCAGTCATAAAAGGAGTAAGTTCCAGGAATCAATGGACAGCATGGTGACAATAGTAAACGATATTGTGTTATATTCTTGAAAGCTGCTAAAAGAGTACATCTTAAATGTTCTCAACACGCACACTGCTAACTCTATGAGGTGAAGGAGTTGTTAACTAATGCTATTATGGTAATCATTTCACAGTATACATCAAACCATCCCGTTGTACATCTTAAGCCTACGCAATGATACATGTCAATTATGTCTCAATAAAGCCAGAAAAACAAACAAAACAAGAGCAAACCTTGCTGAGAAGCCACCTTTCTTCTTCCACTTACAGATCTCAATCTTGTTCTGTACAGAATGGCAGGTACAATAAATATTTGCCACAAGCAAGTAAAATAAATTGTTAGGCATTTTGTAGAAAATGCATTTTCCTGGAAGCGCCCTGAGAGTTTCTGATTCACAGTGTGAATGAACGCGAAATGCTTTGATACAGTCAAGTGGGGGCCATCGATCTGTCATGACCAGGAATACAGGGCCCTGAGCCAGGTCCCTTCTGCGCAGCCTTATTCTAGTCCATCACTCTGGCAAAATCCCGGATGGCTTTGTACAGTCATTGCAGCAGCAGTGTAAGTGGTGGAGTCCTTCTATAAAGTACTTTCTTATAAATAGCTATCATTTTCTGAATAATTTCTAAGCATGGGGACTGTGTGATTAGTTACATGCATCATCTCATTTAATTTTCACAAGCTTAAGAGTTTAGTACTAATATTATCCTGTTCGTGTGGGTGAGGAGATTGGGGTTTCGATTGGTTAAGTACCTCATTCGGTTTCGCACAGCAAGTAAATGGAGATGCCGGGTCTGTCTAAATCAAAGCCCCTGTTCTCCATCACTGTGCAGTCAAACTGCTAGCAGCCTGAATTGTAATTCTCTAACACCTGGGATTGTTTCCTAAAGAAATAATCCAATAAAACGAAGAGTTTTAAGTGGAAAAGAACTTCTTTGGTTCTTTGAAATAATCAGAACATTCGAAGGTTGGAAAACAGTTAAATCAATTCTATTCGATCAAATAATATGTAGAGATTTAAAACCTTTATGAAGATGACAGAGCCACTGTCAAATGCAGAATAATTCAAATAACATTGAATAATGCTATTTTGGGGAATATGTAATACATCTATATGGGCAAAAACTAGAAAGAAAGATGAGAAGATGAACGTGGTTGTTTTTCTCTAGTATTAAAATTCTCGACAGATTTTACTTCCTCCACTTTTTCTTCCTTCTTTGCATTAATAGTTTGTGCCCCTTCTATATTCAGACACTGGTCCATCCTCCCAAGGAGCTCACAGACCAGCGAGAGAGAGAAATTCGATGAAAAGTTACCACGTGTTGAGAAAAGTGTTACAAAAAACACAGAAGATGTGTGTGTCAGAGATCACAAGATCCTAAGAGATCACAGAACAGAGGGTGTTTGCTGTGTCGAAGGAGCACAGGGTCCCGGGCATTCACTAGATGAACAGGAGCAGAGGCGTGAGCTGATGGAAAATGTGTCTGACATAAAAAGGAAGAGAGTGTGTTGAGTTCCTGAAAGGGTTAGTGTTTTAGTGTATCTGGAAGAGGAACTCATCTGCTGTCTATGTTCATCTATCTATCTATCTGTGTATCTACCTGTCTATTATTATTATTATTTATCTATCGATTATCATCTATCATCTATCTATCCATCTAGCTAGCTAGCTATCATATGTCTATCTATCTATTATCATCTATCTATCATTCTCTCTATCTTACACTCACACAATCTACAAGCACATCTACACATGTGCTGTTAGTGTCTTAGAATTCATTTTATTAGGCAAGAAGTTTGGTAATTTGCCAATTTTTTATTTATTTAGGAAACTAAGTTTCTCATAGATAACCTATGGAGGCGATCCATGTAATCTTAGAATTGGAAGGATTCACAAACTCCTGATTTGGGAATCTGTAGGGATAGATAGAAAGATAGATGATAGACTTCTATCTCTATAATTCTACCTATATCTACATCATCTATCTCCACCTCTAACATCTCTCCTTCTCTCTTTCTCTCTCTCTCTACCTATCATCTGTCTATGTATTAGCAGATGGAAAATTAACTGACATCTATATATCTATATATCTACATCTATATCTTCATCTCTTTGGAGAAAAAGAGAGGGAGAGATGGAGCTAGATGACACACATATGTCTAGATAGATAGAGAGAT